>NC_084751.1:32087281-32177281 GCF_033978785.1 Entelurus aequoreus | reverse complement strand
TTGTCCATGTGATGTCAGAACTTTTGACCACGACCGTATCATATATGCCCCAAGAAAACAAATGCAGCAATGAATTGATCTTTATTTTTGCGATTGCAGGCAAGGAAATATTGTAGAATGCGATCTGTCAGGAATGTAAATGTTTGCATACTATCTTGAACACAATATTTATATTATGTCTTTCTTCCAGCAACTAGAGTTAATCACACCTTTTCAACTGTACTTCAATCCAGATTTGATCCTAAGGAATTACCAGGTAAGTAATGTAATACATCTGTGTTGCTAAATTCTTACTTGATCAGCCCTAAAAGTTATTTTGTCAACAATCAACATAAAAGCTGCTTGTGGGCAATAGCAAATTCACGTTCTGAACATGAATTTGTCACATATCTCAAAGTCTCAATTCACTCACTCAATGTCAAATGGTGTTTATAGTTAAAGAAAAATTTGTATTTGCATATTGGCACTGTAGTATTTTTTAAGAGATGAAATCTTAATGTAATCATTGTTTAATCTAGTATCCCTGTAGATCAACTGGGCATGTTTCCATCTCATGTTGTAATTAAACTAACAAAAAGTACCATTAAATAAAGTGCTACTGCACTCAACAACCGTTCTGTTATTGTGGAACGTAGCATCAATTCTTTACAGTTTGCTCGACAAAAGTGAAACTACTCTGGTGAGTTTAGTTTCACTTTACTCCATGGGGTGAATTGGCTGTGATAGTAAAACAAGTATTTCCCGATTTTAAATCTGAATGGTGATATACGGCTTTTAATAATGTGCATGCACCACCTGTCTATGTTGTCTTCTTTTTGTATGGCGACAAAAATTACACCAGTATTACCTTGGCCGATATAAGCAAGCACAGCCTTCATGTAGGCAGCCCTACCATCGTAGTAAGCACACTTAAAGCTTGTGTATGTCACTGGTTTTAAAATAACCCTTCTTTTTTTTTACAAAAAAAAAAAAAAGGAACACCCGTATCAAGCATATTTTGCCATGAGTGGTTTAAAAAAACAAAATGAAAAATAATACTTTTTTACACAATTACAACTGAATTACAATTACAACTGAAAAAAAACATGTTGTTCAGTCCTAAAAAGATTATTGGTGTTTGTCTGTCACTTACACCTGTCTTGTACGCACTCTCGTGCCTGTAGCGCACGCACTTACACTAAAACCTAGAAAAAAAAACAGCCATCTACAAATGAGTAGACAGAGAGAAGTAAAACGAGAGTGAACAATGGATTCTCTTTTGAATTGTGGAGAGATGTTCGCAAGCTAAATGATTTAAATACAGATGCTACGCTTGTTATATTCCTGTTTAACCGGTGTTTAAAATCATACACCTCCTTTAAAAACTGCTTATGTTAGATAACGTTATATTGTTGCTTATCTCTCTCAGTGTGAGTCACAACTTACATGCTCTGCAGGAAGTGGGCAGGGTATGATGTTAATAACAATATTAATTATAGTAATAATAATAATACTACTAATAAAAAAAAATGTTCAAAAGTTAGCACCCACGAGGCAGGCACATAACCATAACAAACTGTCAAATATCTAGAGCCATAAAGTTTTGTTTTTTTCATCAAATGTAATCTTTTTGAACTGTCACCATAGGGAAAGGTAGAGTAAACGTTCTCAGTGTTTAACTTACATTTATTTATTTGTTGTGACCCGCAAGTTTGCGGACTGGTGCGCACATTCTCACGTCAGGCTGGGATTTTATGAGTCACATACTTTGCGTGGTAAACATCGTGCACAACTTTTTGGTCTTGTTTTTGAGTGTACACAAGCTTTATTGTTGAGACGTCGGGTCCGACAGATAATTAGACGTAGCAATAGGGTTCATGGTTGCAAACTTAGCGACATTTATTGAAAATTCAGACCCCTCTTGTTGCTAGTTGTGTGGTGGTAATCTTCTTCCACATTCACTCCAGAAGAGGGCTGTCCAACTCATTTTTATTGAGGACCACATCGCAATTATGTCTGCCCTCAGACATAATTGTAACCTGTAACAGAAAATGCATATGAATATTAACATATTATCGTCTCTTTATACAACTTGCATAGGCTATCATGTTTAATTACCGGTATATTTTTTGCCAACAGAGTAGTGGATAACTTCCTTTTAAATCATAAGTCAATGTGGCTAACAGATGTTAGTTACTGTATTTTTCGGAGTATAAGTCGCTCCGGAGTATAAGTCGCACCGGTTGAAAATGCATAATAAAGAAGGAAAAAAACATATAAGTCGCACTGGAGTGTAAGTCGCATTTTTTGGGGACATTTATTTGATAAAACCCAACACCAAGAATAGACATTTGAAAGGAAATTTTAAATAAATAAAGAATAGTGAACAACAGGCTGAATAAGTATGTTATATGACGCATAAATAACCAACTGAGAACGTGCCTGGTATGTTAACGTAACATATTATGGTAAGAGTCATTCAAATAACTATAACATATAGAACATGCTATACGTTTACCAAACAATCTGTCACTCCTAATCGCTAAATCCGATGAAATCTTATACGTCTAGTCTCTTACGTGAATGAGCTAAATAATATTATTTGATATTTTACGGTGTGTTAATAATTTTGCACATAAGTCGCTCCTGAGTATAAGTCGCACCCCCGGCCAAACTATGAAAAAAACTGTGACTTATAATCCGAAAAATACTGTAGTTGTTTTTTTAATACCAAGACAACTACGTTGCCATGCACTAAAATAGTCTGATTTCTCAAATAGTCGTTTTTTTGTATTTTCACACTTATCTGTGAAGTCCCAGTGTCCATGCACACACGCTAATGCGACTATTGGTCAAACACCGTGTGCCTCCCATACACTGGGGGCGCTTATTTCCTTTTAGTGCGGAAAAATGTATTGCTTTTCTGGTTGACCTATGACGTCACACCAGGCATCTGCGGCTCAGTTTATCTCCGTTGTACCGGATGTCCGCTGTAGTATTGGCACAGATTAGAAATAGTATGTCTCTAATGGCTGTGTTTATGTTAAATAGCAGACAGCATCAAGACATTATTTTATATTGCGCTACGAACATGAAGGTTTTGGACCAGGTGCCAGTCCAAAGCAAAGAAAGACCGGCAAGAGAGAATTTTTTAGAATTTTTTTTCGGACGGACAATAATGGAAACAGAACTTTTGAATGTTTTGTTGAGTCATGCAAATATTTCACATGAAATTGTCATGTGAAAAGTGCAGACATTGTATGTGATTATGAACCACAGCTGGAGAAAAGGTTAACCTTTTTTGGGAGGAAGATGTAGACCTAAGTTTATACAGGTGATGTTGAGGAACTATCGCTTGTCTGATCATTAGTAGTGTAAGCAGAAAATATAACCGCAGTACTAGTCTGGTGACCAGCAATAGCCTTTATCTTTTTTTTCAGGGACAATTTTTGCCTTCTCTTTCCCTACTTACTATCCCGTCAGAAGCAGCATGCATGCGCAGACGCCTTCTTTGTGTATCAAATCAGCGACCGCCATTTAAAGTATTGTAACATTCCAAGGAATGAAGGCATAGTATGTCTTTCTTTATTTAACCAAAAATGCAGCGTTCCACTCAAACAAGTTCAAACTCTCTCTCTCTTATTTTCCCAACAACTCTCGAACAACCTTTTACCTCCAAAACAAAGGTCACTTCACATCCATGTCTCTGAAGTCCCACTCCCAAGTCAAAGCCATTGAAGCCCCATAGCCAACCTCTACACCGCCAATAATGTTTACCTTTTTCATTACAGTACGTCCCATAAATGTTAAAACACAATCGACATAAATGAGCACATTTAGCAGTGGAAATGTGACTTTATTTACTATCAACTTTACATCTTTAGTTGTTGAAATTAAAACGTCAGTGACTGGCTTTGGCTGTTAAGCTAGCTACAGGGGTGTCAAACTAATTTTAGCTCAGGGGCCGCATGGAGGAAAATCTGTGCACACGCGGGCCCGACTATTAAAAACATGGCATTAAAACTAAAAAATAAAGACAACTTCAGATTGTTTTCTTTGTCTTACTTTGGCCAAAAATAGAGCAAACATATTCTGAAAATAATGCAATAAAAATATAGAAAAAAATACCGGCAGCGGTAAAGTTTAGATCAATGAAGTAAAGAAGAAAGTGAATGAATGTTTATAACTGAATACATTTACATATACGTAAACATTTGTTTTCTTTTGTATTTTTTGTATTTTTTAATGAATTAAGTAATGTTTTTTTATGAATTAAGTAATGTTTATGACAACCTTTTTCCAAAACACAATATAGAATGTGAGATATAACAGGATAATGCATACATTTAGCATTTGTTTTCAAAACGGTTACAAAAAAAGTGGGACCCCAAAAATTTACTGTGGGACCCAATTTTTATGACTTGATGGGGTCCCTGGGACCCATTTTGAAAATTCCTAGCGTCAACACTGAAGGAGTATTGGTGCGTGCAAAACAGCAGCAAGCGGCTGTGGCCTGCGTGCCGGTTCTAATATTAATCAAATATCATCCCGGCGGCCATAGATAATTAATTTGTGGGCCAGATCCGACCTGCGGGCTTTGACTTTGACACCTCTAAGCTAGCATGTCACGAGAGCAGCGATGCTGTGTTACACGTGATCATGTCTGCGCTGAGCAGATGCACCGAGAGTTAATATATCGCAAGCATGGTCTGCTGACAACAATGTTTCTTTTTCCAAATCTTACTGTAATTGATCCTCCTTTCATGGATTTATTTGGGAGCAAAATGAGAATGAAAGGGTTGAAACCCAGATTCGTACAAGTGTTTTAGTCGCAATTGCAAGTAAATTGGTCGGACTGTACAGACCTGAGTGAAGATGGTGATTTAAATAGAAATATATTTAAATCTAAATCTTTATTCATAAAAGCATCATTTGAAATACTAAATGAGTCATTTGAATGTAGATGTAATAATACCTCCATGATTGTGACTGGATTCATATTTTGGCCACCAAATGGAACCAGTACCTTGTTTGTGGTATGTTTTCATTAAATTGGAAAATGTTTAAAAAATTTTTAAAAAGATTGACATTGGTCTATTCTGCATTCTACTGAACATGCAGTGTTTGATACAGTCTGTTCCCATCATTGTCTTATTTTTTATTGTTAGAATGTACTGTTGATATACAGTATACTTATGGTCTCTCATGTATTATTTTTAGCATGTGCTATGTATGATATACACAACTAATTGTCTCTCTGTCTTATTTTTAAAACGTGTATGTGTGTATATATATATATATATATATATATATATATATATATATATATATATATATATATATATATATATACATATATATACATATCACTAATTGTCTCTGTCTCATTTGTAGGTATGGCGGCTAATAACAAACTTCCTATTTTTTGGTCCAGTGGGTTTCAATTTCCTCTTCAATATGATTTTTTTGTATCCTTTTCATTGTTAAATGTCCTTGCAACTTAATGTCTAACACATAATAACAATGCAAATGTATTGTGTCTTTAACTTAACCCCTTGCAAATGCAAACTTGACAGGTGAGTTGTTAGTAACATTACGGCGGGTGCTGACATGACAGTCTTGAGACTTTCAAATCCATGTCGGAAGTTCATCCAAGTAGTTCAATATAGATATGTGAATTTCCATCAGACTCATGAAGCACCTCAAGGAAATCATTTATCTTACAAATATCCTCCTGAAGGTTATTTTGCTTGATGGTATTATAGTCATGTACTGATGTCATTTTCATTCAACCTGGATGAGAGTGTCGAAGACTCAAACAAGATCTTCTCAGTCTGTCTTCTCATTTTATATGACATCAACAAAAATACAACAGTCCTCACAAGTATTATCATATACCGGTATATTTTCCTAAAGTACCCTAAACTAGAAATGTGGCGATTACTTCCTTAACGTTTATTTCCAGGTACAGATACTGTCGTATGTTGGAGGAGGGCTCTTTCAGGGGGCGCACAGCTGACTTTGTCTTCATGTTTATCTTTGGTGGGTTGCTGATGACTGTATCCTTGACATGAAATATTGCTTTTTACTCATTTGTAATCATAATGTTTTGCATACAGTACACTTGTCATGACCATGAATGTCTTATCCCCTGTTTTTTCCCAGGATGGAATAATACATACTTTACTGATTTTCAAACTCTTTCAACTTTATTTTACATCTACTTTTTTCACACAAGGTCAACATTCTAAAGACAGGCTGAAATATATACACTATATTGCCATAAGTATTTGGCCGCCCATCCAAATGATCAGAATTAGGTGTCCTAATCACTTGGTCCGGCCACAGGTGTATACAATCAAGCACTTAGGCATGGAGACTGTTTCTACAAACATTTGTGAAAGAATGGGCCGCTCTCAGGAGCTTAGTTATTTCCAGCGTGGAACTGTCATAGGATGCCACCTGTGCAACAAATCCAGTCATGAAATTTCCTCGATCCTAAATATTCCAAAGTCAACTGACGGCTTTATTATAGAAAATGGAAGAGTTTGGGAACAACAGCAACTCAGCCACGAAGTGGTAGGCCACGTAAACTGACAGAGAGGAAATAATTATGGAAGTATTTGAGCTCATGTTGGATCAACAATACTCTGAACAATGTCCTCGTAAGTCAGTGAAGATGTAAAAAGTATGGATTTACCCATTTAAGTCGGTCAAGTATTTTATAAACATAACAAATCATGAAAAAAAAATCAGGTCTTCAACAGGGATCCGCCACTCCCAGGGCGTCCACAGTTGTACTGCATGGAGGGGTTGTGAAATTTTTAGGATAGCTTGCAATTAGTGCGCTAATTGCTAGCTAGAGATTAGCAGCGTATGTTGCCACTCAATGATTAGGGCGATAGTTACCAGCTAGCGATTAGCAGTGCTATACTGTATTATTTGAATATCTAAGTCAGGGGTGCCAGCCCGGCATTAAAAAATAGACCTAAAAATTAGTGATCATCAATCTTCACTAAGACGTCACTTTCGTCACTTGATTGACATTCACGGCACCCGGGGGTCTTGTGAGATAACGCGGGCTGTTGCGAGATCGTTATTAAGGAAAAATGACCGAGAGGAGGGCAAAAAACACTTTTTATTTCAACAAACTCTCGCTCTGTCAAAACTCTAAAGACTGACTGCACATTTCCTGTCTTCACAATAAAAGCCCTGCTTCATCCTGCCTGTGCTAACAAAATAGGAGTCTCAGAAAGCTAGCAAGCTACGGAATTTTCCGCCAATGTATTTCTTGTAAAGTGTATAAAAACGAGTATGGAAGCTGGACAAATACGATGCCAATAACCAACCACTTTCATGTGGTATTGGACAGAAAGGAGGAGTTTTTACCTCCTCCATTCAAAGATGCGGACCTTATCAGCACTACTGTGAATCCTGTCTGATTCCCCTCAATGCAAGTCATCAGAATCAGGTAAAACAACAACTTATATTCTTGTCTTCATGAAAAAAAGGAATCTATATGTGGTAAACATGCATGTATTATCATTAAAAACATTTAGCTTGTTAACAAAAACGTATATTTCATGAATAAATAAATATAAATTATATATATATGAATGAGGTAGATCCCCTTGACTTGGTCAATTGAAAAGCAGCTCACCTGCAGAAAAAGTGTGGGCACCCCTGATTTAAGTATTCAATTACAACAACAATATGGTACATGGTCAAACACAATCACAATTTTCACATCTGTTTAGGGGTCCTTAGCCTCGGAAATGTAAGAGTCCTGATCTTTGGCATGAAGTAGTTAGTCAGCAGCTTAGTCCTTAGTACCAAATGATGAAAATGGCTTAAGATCTTTAACATGCATTCAGATATTTGGTATATTTGTGAGTCTGGTATTCCTGGGTCAGGCATTCACCATCATGTTGGTGTATGTGTGGAGTCGACGAAATCCAAACGTTCGTATGAATTTCTTCGGCCTTTTGAATTTCCAAGCACCCTTCCTGCCTTGGGTGCTGATGGGATTCTCCCTTCTGCTGGGCAACTCCATCATTGTTGATCTTTTAGGTGTGTAGAATAATTATTTTATACTATATATAATATTTTCTGAGATGTGTCAGTGTGGAATGCTTGGATCATTTATCTTTTCTCAGGTATCGCTGTGGGTCACGTGTACTACTTCTTGGAAGACGTCTTCCCCAACCAGCCAGGTGGTGGAAGATGGCTGAAGACTCCATCCATCATGTAAGTTTTTAGACTTGTCGGTGATAATTCAGTCACTGTTACCATTCTTTCTGCCATGACCAATCAGAGAAGCTCCAAAGCCACCAAAATTGTCTGCACAGTGCACACGTGAAGTAAATATCAAATACAGTAATTCAAACATGAAATGCAAGAAGTAAATGAAACGGGTCAGTCCTGTGAGTGTCTTGTACACTGGAAAGGGCCTTGCAGGAGGTTGGGGGGAGTGTGGAAGGGCAATAATGAGACCACTACACTGCTTGGTAATTGCTGTTCATTTCATGCAACAGATCCGTACACACAGAAAGTGTCATAAGCTCCAAAGCCACCAAAATTGTCTGCACACAGCACATATGAAGTAAATATCAAATACAGTAATTCAAACATGAAATACAAGAAGTAAATGAAACGGTCAGTCCTGTGAGTGTCTTGTACACTGAAATTAATTACACCACTACGCTGCTTGGCCCTGAGATCGGTAGGTTGTGAGTTCAAACACCGGCCGAGTCACACCAAAGTCTATAAAAATGGGACCCATTTCCTCCCTGCTTGGCACTCAGCATCAAGGGTTGGAATTGGGGGTTAAATCACCAAAAATGGTTCCCGGGCGCGGCCACCGGTGCTGCTCACTGCTCCCCTCACCTCCCAGGGGGTGATCAAGGATGATGGGTCAAATGCAGAGAATAATTTCGCCACACCTCGTGTGTGTGTGACAATCATTGGTACTTTATTTAATTGCTGTTCATTTCATGGAACAGATCCGTACACACAGAAAGTGTCAATAATGATATTATTACTCTGTTTAGTTATTGCTGCCCATTCCATAAAAGTACATCTATACACACAGGATGGGTCAATAATGAGACTACTGCACTGCTTAGTTATCACGGTCCATTTAATAGGAATAGATCCGTGCACATGACAAATGTCATTAATGAGACCATTACTCCGCTTAGTTATTGCTGTATATTTCATAGAGCAGATCCTTGCGCACAGCAAGTGTCAATGAGACCACTACTCTGCTTGGTTATTGCTGCACGCTTCATAGAGCAGATCCTGACACACGGGATGTGTCAATAATGAAACCACTACTCTGTTATCGCTATACCGTCTTTATCCTTCATGATGGACGCATCGTGTGAGTGGCCTTTACCGAGCATGCAACTACCATTAATTTTGACTCTTAACATTTGACCATGTTTAATTACACTTTTCTTTAACACAATGCGATCAGCAGACTCATGAGGGGGGAAATGTTAGCTGAAAAAACGAAAGTGATGTCTTTCCTCAGTGAAGCAACCCGACTACGTATTCCACCTACTTATCCTTTCGCTAACGTATTCTTCTTTAGTTGTTTTTTATGCGCAGTACGGGGTATCCTCTGCGTGTAATTGATCATGGCGCAGAGCCACACTTAAAAAATGCAGGGTTTTTTTTTTTACATGAAAACAAATTTGAGGGTGCCATATGTAGCAATGTGGCCAAAAATGGTACTGCAATCACGGCCAAAATTCTGTAGTCCCCTCCTACTCTACATGACTGAGGTTGCCAGATACACATCCGAATCCCACTCCAAGGAACGTCAAATGGCAATCGACGAGTCCTACGCTGTAGGTTTCTCTTGTTTATGCTTCTTGCAAGATGGTTTACTAAATAATTATGCCACATTTTACTGATGTCGATTAAGCCAAATGTATTTGTAAAGTTACGCAGCGATATTTTCGTTGGGACAGATAGTTGGCATTACTCTGCTAAAATGTCTAATTTGACCATACGGACCACCATAGAAATATTTATATATAATAATATATAACATATATATCACATAGGCCTACTTTGATGGCAAGCCAAGGCCAACAGTAAAATTACTGCCACATTTCGCATTACTCCATGTTACATCCAACGTGCCGCACTGCATTCTCTTCCATGTACCCACATCACCATCATTCAGCCAACCCACGTTACGCATAAACCACGTTACGCATAATTCATAGCCTACTACCATGTCAATACACAAAGTAGAAAATCATTACATGTAATGCATTATATTGTTCCAAGCAAATACCACCCTATGTGTGCCTGATGCAGAAACCGCAATTAGCCGTGCTAATGTTTGAACGCCTTTCCTCAGCGTATCAGCATATTGAGAAAGAACTAGGCACTGACACTACCCATATCCACATGGGTTTTATTTGTCGAAAATATATTTTGCCCTGTCCGTTGGATGACACATCGACATACAGGCTAACTGGCATATATTTCTCCCGTTAGCCTATATGTGGATGTGTATTTGACCGGGCTAGCATACTAAATTATGCTTGTGTGAAAGTGCTTCGCTCCTAAGCATTAGTTGCACGATCATATTAGCTTTGTTAGACAAGATCATAGACTGTATTGGACAATATAGTGTACATGCGAAATGTCAATTTCCATTAATTACAAGTAATAAGAAAACATAAATGCCTGACTTACCTATCAAGAACTCGAAGGAAATTAGCAAGTTTGGCGTCAGAAGAAAAAATCTTCTCCGCCTTCAATCCTCTCCATCTTTCATCCCCGATACAAATCCTCGTTTTGTTCCTGGCTTTGTCATGAATAAGTTGAGAATCGTAACGACGCCTTTTAGATTTACAATGGTCTGACATGTTTAGTAACTTTACCAGAGGCAGTAGCTCGATGAAGATGGCGGTGCATAACTGGCAACCTGGATGTGACGCACTCACGACTTTTTAATTGGTCAAACGGTGGAGGGCGGGGCATCTAAATGAAAACAATAACAATATTTCGGGGCTGTAAATCTAATTTTGAAATGCGCATATTCCGACTGAACTACCGTTATCAGTTATAGAGGTATTCGAAAAGAACATGATTTATTAATGCCTTTTGACATATCAGGGCCATTTAATGATGGCTTGACATGCAATTATTACATATGGCACCTTTAAGTAATATATTGTATGACTGGATGTATACAGCTTATTATTTGTGCACTATCGGCCACCGATAAAAGACTTTGATTACCAAAACAGCACTGCCGAAACAGAATGTTGTGACGACGTCGGCAAGACACTCGCGATTTTTCTGGAGCGGAGGCAGCATGTTTGCCGCCTAGGATGTGGACGTACTTTAATATACAGTATCTGAGATATACCCACAGACAGCGATCTACAAAATGTGCAATACGCAAATATTAAGCTGACAGTAGCAACTCTTGCTGTTTGTCGCGTACATGGAGCGACAGAAGTAAACAGTCTCCAATAACACCAAAAAAATTGCTAGATTGATTGCTAGTCGTTTTTAATTAAAAAAAAACTCACTTAAAGGATTGGAGCGGTCTCTAGAAACTTGAACAATTCTCAACAAAGTACATTGTACAACGAGTAGCAACAAATGAAAAATAGAGCAAAATGATAGAAGAAATAATACATGTTAATGCTAATTAATAATAACACAGATATGTTTTTAACTTCATGTATTAAATTTTTTAAGCCTTTTTAAAGAAAATCACGCATCAACGCCGATTATGCAAATTATATGATAACGTTATATTGACCATGCCCTAGCCCCAACCCCATCGCTGCAAGTATATTGACAATCTGGGGGAAAATCTGTAGTAAACAAAACCAATTTATTATTGGAGTGCATGGGAACATAAAACAAGTAAAGTGAGGCGTGCTTGTTTATTTATCAGTAAGAAAGACATGTTGAATGAATAAGTCTTATTTTGAAATAATGATTGGATTTGTTTCCCCCACCAAACATTCTTTGTGTCACCAGAAAGATGCTATTCGACACGCCCGACCATGATGCTAACTACAACCCGTTGCCAGAGGATCGTCCAGGAGGGTTTGCTTGGGGAGATGGACAGCAACTTGGAGGTTAGATCTGCTCTTGGAATATTGATCTCTGGCAAAGATGTTCCAGCAGAGTGATGAGGAGCATTGACACGATTTTGATTCCTGAATGGACAAAACCAAACCAACAAATAGAAGTCACCTGGAGAAAAGCATACGTGATTATTCTTTTGTTTTGTCGTGGTGGACGGACATGATTGAAAAAAACTATTGCAGGCTGAAGCTCAAACGTTTGCTCTGATGAACTTTGTGGAGAATCATATTAACTTCTTTGAAAATGTGTGAACAACAAACGTGTAGAAATATTTGGAGTGTATGATGGAATAAAAACACTTTTCTAACTGTCAGTGCTTTGCAGTGGATTCTAAGATACATTATCTGTGTTTTGTTCCATGTTGGAATTAATCACACTGGTTGACTTTAACAAGTACACTATGTACAGTAACCACAGTTGCAGTTTTTCTACATTGGACATGAATACTAACATACCAGAATACGCATTTTCTGTAAAATAAGGGCAAAGAAGGAGCACAATTGACCTCAGAGATTTATGTGGCTCCATTGTGGATACTGTCACCATTGTCATTGTACCAAAGAGGTGTTTATGAAAGTTTGCGTTACGAATATTACAATAAATGATTTCAATAGGATGACGACAAGAAGAAAGGTTCCTTTGTAGTAGTTGTAACGGGAGGTAAAAACATCGAAACACATGGAATTATATTGTGATGTATTTGCAAAAATATTGTCTGTAAATTCTGGACTGAAAATTACACATAGTCAAGAAGTAACATTTCAATTGGAATATAAAGGAAAAACATCTTCAATATGATTTTGAAATCTTTGTGATGTTAGATTGACAAAAAACTCCACTTTGGCATGCTCTATAGTTTCTTAATCAATTGCGTTCATCTTGTCTTCTCAAATAGATAGGTGCAAAATTCTTGTGTTCAGACAAGTTTTTTGTGTAAGAGAGGTTTCATACATGCTGACACTTCAGCCTTCGTCAGAGCTATTGTTGCTTCCTGGTGTGATGTGTCTTAAAAACAGCTGACAGGGTCGGGAAAACTTTCGAAATAAAGTTCCTCGACCCGGCCATATCTGTTCTCCCCCCTGGTGTCGCCAACTAGGGACAGCGTCCCAAGTGTGCTTCATCGGCGACGTCTGAATGCAAGAATTTTGCACCTAAGCTACTAGTTTTTATTCTTGTTTGCTTGCATGAACCCTGAAGGATTTTACAAACATCTCAAGGATTTTCTGTGGGCCTCAAAAATTGTTAAATTGTTAAGTGGTATTCACTGCAGTCTAAATTATGACAGAACTATTTCTTGGGATTGATCTTACCTATTATCGATCTTATCTGCCATATCTTACCTGCCTTACCTATTTATCATAGATTGTTTCTGTCATAATAGATCTTATCTGTCATATATTTTACCTACTTTACCTATCTATTGTTAGACTATTGTAGCAAATATACACTTAAGTACTGTACACTATATGTCGGTTCACTCTTACAAACCTCTTCGACCTTTGCTCTGCCTGTAGCGCACAGTGTGTGTCAGCCTGACTCCAGGCAAGGCCTTCTTGTTGTGAAAACACCATTAAACTCTTATGCTATTGCCAATACTGTAAGAATGTTGACTCTGTGTCCCGTGAACTTAAAATTAATATTAATACATTAAGTACACACCCTATAGATTTAATCAGTCACACAAGTTTCAATGGCTCCACCAAGGAGCCTCCTGATGGCCTTGTTGTGCCAAAGCCACCTGGACTATTATTCCTACTCGCCTCCACCTTCGCGAAGACTCATTTGGCCATGGACCCAGTGGACTTGCTGCTCTAGGGACTGTAAGGAAAGCAAATCATTGTTGATAGCTACGGCCGAAAGGAATGAGCCCCTAACTGATTACTGAATGAGGCCCTGTGCCTTGTGGGTTAGTCTGGGAAGACAAAAGGCTAGGGGAGCACACCCTGAGAGAAAAGCAAGTGCTTATAGGCGCACCATAGGCGGTCCTCTAACAGACCGGAGTTCCGGCAGCCTCCTGCAGCTGTGAGGAGGTGCCGATGGGCCCCCAATTGTCTTGGTCTCCATGCCATTGGACCCTGGCCTTCTCTTTGCCAAGGACAGTGTGGTGGCTGTCTGTGCACCAGTCTCCCCACTTTAAAAGATTCCACGCACAGGCGTTCTCCTGAAGGACCCACCAACAGGAGGACAATCATACTCGTTTCGAGTGATAGCCGATGATGATGATGACTGAATGAGACCGATGGTGTAATTTTCATCTGTGACCTGCTTAAATAAATGTTAAATACTTCAAAGAAGTCCTTGCGCCTGACTGTCCAATCGAAGAACGCGGTTATGCTGGTAACATCTAACATTATTATAAACATTACCTATTTTACCTATATATTATGCAAACCCCAAAACTAGTGAAGTTGGCAGAATACAATGATTTGCAAATCCTTTTTAACCTATATTTTGGGTGTTGTTGATAAATGGCTTTTGCTTTGCATAGTAGAGTTTTAACTTGAACTTGCAGATGTAGCGACGAACTGTAGTTACTGACAATGGTTTTCTGAATGATTCCTGAGCCCATGTGGTGATATCCTTTACACACTGATGTCGGTTTTTGATGCAGTATCGCCTGAGGGATCGAAGGTCACGGGCAATTTGCTCATGCATTTGTTCACAAAGTGGTGACCCTCGCCCCATCTTTGTTTGTGAATGACCGAGCAATTCATGGAAGCTGCTTTTATACCCAATCAGGGCACCCACCTGTTCCCAATTAGCCTGCTCACCTGTGGGATGTTCCAAATAAGTGTTTGATGAGCATTCCTGAACTTCCTCAGTCTTTTTTGCCACTTGTGCCAGCTTTTTTGAAACATGTTGCAGGCATCAATTTCCAAATTAGCTAATATTTGGAAAAAATAAGGTTTTCCAGTTCGAACATTAAATATCTTGTCTTTGCAGTCTATTCAATTGAATATAGGTTGAAAAGGATTTGCAAATGATTGTATTCTGTTTTTATTTACGATTTACACAACTAGCCAACTTCACTGGTTTTGGGTTTTGTAGATCATATCTATCATAGATCTTACATACCTTACCTGCAGTATTTATCATAGATATTATCTGTCATTGATCTTACCTTTTTCATCTGCCATAGATTTTAGCTAGCCTGCAGGTGTGTGTGTGTGTCTGATTATTAAAAGTTATTCATGTTGATTTAAGATGCTAATTTATTATTTCAAACATTATTTGTAAGGTTGAAGGTCAAAAAGCCATCTCAATTCATTATTTTAGGAAGTTTTAGCTTTGGCCACACATCACACACCTAATAAAATACATTAGAATAATTTTAAACTTTTTGATTGATGCAATGACAAGTTCAAATAATTTCAAAAATAATCAATAGTCTGTCTTTAAGCATAGTTTTCAGGTAAATGCTAACTAACTGAACATCAACAAACCACTCACATAATTTACAAGGGTGCAGAAGAGAAGGTAATAAAAAAATAAATGTGTGTGATGGTGCACGAGGAGTGAAATCAGGGTAATTCTGATCAGGCTGAATGTCAGGTGACCACATAAAAATCACGCCCTGGAAAGGTGAAAGTATCAACCCCATCCCTCCAGTCGGAACAGGAGACGTCATGAAGTACTTGAGTCAGGTGGCAACAGGAAGTGGATTGATTCTGTGCGATGGTCAAAGGGCGCCAAAGAGGCAGTAATGAAGGACGGAACAGAGCGGGAGTGACTCCCATCTTAGAGTAAATCAACTCAGACTTGAGGTTTTGATTGAGTTTGTTGAACCTCCTTTCTGTGTTTTTAAGCACAAGCTTAAGACCCACCTTTTTGATTCTGCTTTTATTTAGTATTTATTGATTTTATTGAAGTCATACGTTCGTTCTTTACTTTTTATTCTTAATATTTATGCCAGATTTGATTTAGTTCAATTCATTTATTATATATTTACTGTACACATATATTTTTATCTTCATTACTCATATTTGACCCTTTATTCTTAATCATACCATCAACCATTGGGCTTGAATGACTTCAGACCGGTTGCCCTGACGTTTAAATGATAAATGGGTTATACTTGTATAGCGCTTTTCTACCTTCAAGGTACTCAAAGCGCTTTGACACTATTTTCACATTTACCCATTCACACACACATTCACACACTGATGGCGGGAGCTGCCATGCAAGGCGCTAACCAGCAGCCATCAGAGGCAAAGGGTGAAGTGTCTTGCCCAAGGACACAACGGTACGTGACTAGGAAGGTAGAAGGTGGGAATTGAACCCCAGTAACCAGCAACACTCCGATTGCTGGCACAGCCACTCTACCAACTTCGCCACGCCGTTTCATGTCATGAAGGTCCTCGAGAGATTTGTGCTGGCTCAGCTGAGACCCCTGGTGGCTCCTTCCCTGGACCCTCTACAGATTGCGTATCAGCCCCATGTAGGGGTGGATGATGCTGTTATCTACCTGCTGCATTGTGCTCACTCTCACCTGGATGGTGGAAGGGGCACTGTGAGGATCATGTTCTTTGATTTCTCCAGTGCCTTTAACACCATTCCGCCAATTCTGATGAGTGACAAGTTGCTCAGGATGGGTTCATCCATTGTCTCCTGGATCACTGACTACTTGTCTGACAGGCCCCAGTTTGTGCGACTGGGGAGCTCCCTGTCGGATACTGTGGTCAGTGGTGTAGGTGTTCCACAGGGGACCGTCCTGTCTCCTTACATGTTCACCCTGTACACCTCAGACTTCCAGTATAGTTCCAGGTCCTGCCACCTGCAGAAATACTCTGATGACTCTGCTGTGATCGGGTGTATCGGAGAGGGACAGGAATTGGAGTAAAAAGGACACTGATCGCTGACTTTGGAGAGTGGTCTCAGGCGAACCATCTGCTCCTTAATGTGGACAAGACCAAGGAACTGGTCTTCGACTTCAAGAAGAAAATGACCCCTGTGGAGCCCATCAACATCCAGGCCCGGGAGGTGGCAGTAGTGGGGCAGTACAAGTACCTGGGAGTCCCCTTGAACATCGGACTGGACTGGAAGGACAACAGCAAAGTTGTATACAGGAAGGGCATGAGCAGACTCTTTTTCCTGAGGAAGCTTATGTTCTTTAATGTGTGCAGCAAGCTGTTGTAGATCTTTTTTCAGTCTGTTGTGGCCAGTGCCCTGTACTTTGCAGTGGTTTTTTGGGGGAGCAGCACCAGCAAAAGAGACTTAAACCGGATTTACAAACTGATGCAGAAATCCGGCCAAACTATTGGCATGCAGTTGGAGGCTTTTGTGTCAGTGAGGGACAGGAGGACAATGGACAAATGCCTGCCATCATGGACAATCCTACCCACTCCACCAGGCAATTGAGGGACAGCGGAGCTAATACTCCAACAGGCTCTTTCAGCTTTGTTCCCACAGTGTTCGATTCAAGAACTACTTCATGCCGCACTCCATCCTGCTGTATAATTCCTCGACATACAGCAATAGATGATATCTGTCTATTACCTGACCGTTTCTATGTTAGCTCCCTCTCTTTGTTTATAATGTAATTTTCTGCTGGATCTACTCTCTATTTAATGCTGCCCTTTTTTTTTTTTTTTTTGCTGCAGCTGTTACATATACTGTAATATTGTACATGGTAATTGGGATTTGTTATTTATTGTATATATATATCATATAAAAATATAATATAATATAATACATCAGTATATATTATATACTGTATATATAAACTCTACATATATGTTATTTTATATTGCTACTATGGTACATTTTTAGTCTACTTTATACCTTTGGTTTTCTCCCACTTTTTGTGCCCTTGTGTGCATTATCCTTTCCATCCTTTGTAACTGAGCTACAGTGTGGAACAATTTCCCTTGTGGATCAATGAAGTTTGGCTAAGTCTAAGTCTATAGGTTCTTACTATTTGTTTGTGTTTTATTATATTTACTTTCTGGCATTCCTTGGAGGGAGTTGTCAGCATGGGCCATGGCCACGGGTGGAGGTGGGGCATTGTTTTTCAGTCTGTAAAGCACTTTGTGTTGCACTTTTTGTGTATGACGCACGCTTTATAAATTATGTTTGATTAAGAATGGTTTGGTTGATGCTTATTGTCTGCTAGGTTAACAATTTTAATTTATTTATTTAGAAATATAGGCTTAATGTTTGATTTGTAATTGTTTTCCCATATTTCCACTCACCGAAAGTACAATATCATATATAAAATCAGTTCTGGTTTCATTTTGCACAATATTGCAATTGGTATGTTGGTCCTTTGTTTATTTGCAATTCCCAACTTAATTCACATTGACGGTAATACAACTGTATCATCTGACAGTCTAACGATATACTATGGTGTAAACTTTAAGAGAGTTTGTATGATTTATACCAGTGTTTTTTAACCTTTTCTGAGCCAAGGCACATTTTATTCATTGAAAAAATACTGAGGCACACAACCAGCAGAAATCATTGAAAAATGAAACTCAGCAGCCGATATTGACAATAAAAAGTGTTTTTTTTTGCAATTGTTGGATATGAATTCAAACCATAATCAACTATGCTTCCCTATAGCTCTTGTCTCAAAGTAGGTGTACTGTCACGACCCGTCACATCACGTTGTGACTTATTTTTAGGTTTTTGACGTTTTCCTGTGTGTAGTGTTTTAGTTCTTGTCTTGCGCTCCTATTTCGCTGGATTTTCCTGTTTTGTTGGAATTTTCCTGTAGCAGTTTCATGTCTTCCTTGAACGCTATTGCCCGCACCTGCTTTGTTTTGGCAATCAAGACTATTTAAGTTGTGCAAACGCTATCCTTCTTTGTGGGGACATTGTTGATTGTCATGTCATGTACGGATGTACTTTGTGGACGCCGTCTGCTCCACACGCTGTAAGTCTTTGCTGTCGTCCAGCATTCTGTTTTTGTTTACTTTGCAGTGAGTTCAGTTTTAGTTTCGTTTTGCATAGCCATCCCTAAGCTTCAATGCCTTTTCTTAGCGGCACTCGCCTTTTGTTAATTATTGGTGTAAGCGTTAGATACCTTTTACCCGCACGCTGCCTCCCGCATATTGTGATCACGACAAACCATGTTCCCGACATCTACAAAGCAATTAGCTACCTGCTGCCACCTACTGATATGGAAGAGTATTACATGGTTACTCTGCCGAGCTCTATTGATAGATTGAAACTTGTATTAGTAAATTGCACAGTACAGTACATATTCCGTACAATTGACCACTAAATGGTAACACCCGAATAAGTTTTTCAACTTGTTTAAGTCGGGGTCCACGTCAATCAATTCATGGCAAACAGCACAGACACTCAACAACGGCACATTATTTGCGGATTAATTACCATTAATTGATTAACGTGGACCCCGACTTAAACAAGTTGAAAAACTTATTCGGGTGTTACCATTTAGTGGTCAATTGTACGGAATATGTACTGTACTGTGCAGTCTACTAATAAAAGTTTAAATCAACCAAACAGGATTATAATTACTGGTTTGCAAAAAATATTTTTAACCCAATTAGGTGAAATTATATAATCTCCCACGGCACACCAGACCGTATCTCACGACACACTAGTCTGCCGCGGCACAGCGGTTGAAAGACACTGTTTTATACAACGTAGTTTATGTATGACGTCATTGCCGCAGTACGACTTCCGGTCCAAAGTGGTGCGGCGCTGCTGCTGCAGCAGTGACGTCACCGCGGCGGAGGAAAACAGAGTGCTTTACTCTTCGACGAGCTGATCGACAACGACAACGCCTCTGCATCTTCTTCCACACTTCGAAGAGACTAAGAGGTAGGAGTCGTGCATGGTTTTACATTTTATACTTTTGAAATCATGTTTAGCAATTCATTTACTTAGGTCTCTTTAGCGCTACCGTGGTGGCTAATTTTAGCTAACAGCTGTGTCAATATTCCTACTCGGATCCTTTTTCATGGTATGATTGTGTGTTGTCTTTGATATATTTGTACATATGCAATGTCTAATATTGTATTAGTCAACATCATCTACAATGAATGAAAACACGGTATTCGTATATTCTGTATTTACATAATCAAGCACCATTTTTACTCATTTAGTCTGTATGTCAATAATTGCATTTACTAAATAGTTGCCACTGCGGACGAGGTATTGTATATTTTACATAAATATCAAAGTTTGGAATGTTTATAGATATTCTGCATTAGGCTGTCGGCCATTTTGGAATGGGATCCGCCCAGTGTGCTTGCATTTCTGCATTTAGCAAGTTTTTTTAAAACCAATATACCATATACCGCATATACAGTAACACGTACATGTCCACGTTTCCGATCCTTGTTGGCATCTGAAGTATCTGTATACAAATGTATAGTGTCATTTAAACAATGCTACTTACAAAAAAAAGGGCGTCATTTTGACCGTTATCTGGCCAGCAGGTGCGGCTCTACTTCCGGCCATTAGGGGTGCTGCTGCCCTCTGTCACAGTGCCAAGCATAAGTACCTTTCACTGCAGTGGCACTTTGGACACTGTTTGTTAGTGAAGTACAAAGATAATGCATACAAGTATAAGAGTAAGAGTTTCAAGAGTGGTATTATTTCTAGTTACGTTCTTTAGAGTGAAGTGCATCATTAATGGTTTTCAGTTTCCAATCTCGTGCTGCGTGCTAGGAAAAAAGGACATTGTGTTCATTTTTACCCTGGCTGCTGTAATAAAAAATGACAGGAAGAGGCATCATTTTGCTCTGCATCTTGACAATTGGGGCAGCACGGTGGAACAGGGGTTAGTGCGTGTGCCTCACAATACGAAGGTCGGAATCAGAAGAGTTTTTATTGCCGTTGTTTGAGAACGGGTTCACAATCTAGGAATTTTACTTGGCGCAATCGTGCAACATAAAACACATATAACACAATAGAAATAACATGAGCTGTAACTGAGCTATCAGATCTTGTTATTGCTCATGTGCCTGATGGCCGAGGGGAAAAACTGTTCAGGTGGCGGGAGGTGTGGGTCTGGATGGACTGTAGTCTCCTGCCTGAGGGGAGAGAGGAGAATAGTTTGTGTCCAGGGTGAGAAGAGTCAGCTGTGATCCGACCCACACGCCTCCTGGTCCTGGACGAGAACAGGTCCTGGAGGGGTGGGAGTTTGCAGCCAATCACCTTCTCAGCAGTACGTACCATGCGCTGCAGTCGATGCTTGGCGGAGGTGAGGATGGACTCGATGATGGCTGAGTAGAACTGCACCAGCATCTCGGTCGGCAGGAAGTACATCCTCTGCTGGGCCTTCTTGATGTCGGCTCTCACTTGAGGTCCTGGGTGATGGTGGTGCCCAAGAAACGGATGGAGTCCACATTGGAGACGGGGGTGGGAGAGTCAAACAGGGTGAGGCGGGATGGTGGGGCTTTGACTTTACTGAAGTCCAAGATCATCGTCCTGGGTTCAATCCTGGGCTCAGGATCTTTCTGTGTGGAGTTTGCATGTTCGCGGGTTCCCTCCGGGTACTCCGGCTTTCTCCCACCTCCAAAGACATGCACCTGGGGATAGGTTGATTGGCAACACTAAATTGGCCCTAGTGTGTGAATGTGAGTGTGAATGTTGTCTGTCTATCTGTGTTGGCCCTACGATGAGGTGGCGACTTATCCAGGGTGTACCCCGCCTTCCGCCCGAATGCAGCTGAGATAGGCTCCAGCGACCCCCCGCGACCCCAAAAGGGACAAGCGGTAGAAAATGGATGGAGTTATTAAGCAGTGGCACAAACATTCATGTCATTTCCAAAACAGAAAGTGCAAGATTGTCAGAGACATTTTAAAACAAGCTATGAGTGCACTTTAGTGCATGATGTCACTAAGATGACATATCAAAACAACACTAAAATTAAAGTGCACTTTTTGTACAGAACGCCACTACAATAGTTTAAAACAATTAAAGTGCACTTTTGTGCATGATGTCACATAAGATATTTCAATAACTGTCAAATAAAAATTAGCTGCATGATAGGAAATCAAATAGTGTATGTCCTTCGCTATGTGGTAGGTTCCTGCGGACGTTATCTCCTTCTGTTTTAGACTATTTTTTTCATACGGTGTTGATCTGGAAATGGTTGCCTCTGCATTTTGTTGGTGTGGCACCGGCCGGAGATGTTGTCATGCGGAGTTTCAAGCACTCTTCATTCTCTAGCGGATGACTTTTCAAATGATGCTACATTAGCAGTGGTGCTAATTTTTGTGGCAACGCTTTTGCCGCATAATTGTTCAACATATTCCCGCTTGAACCCAAACCACCGCCAGACGATGGACCCCGTGCTGTTTTTCTTGGGAATTAATTCTTCCTTTATTTGTTACCAGATTCGAAACCTTCTCTCTCTTGTATTACCACCCGCACCGCACCGTTAGCATCACAGCTAACGTTACCATGTCGCTACCTCTCTGCTCCGCGGGAGCGTGTGACGTTGCACACGTGATGTATGTAAGAAGGTGCGCTTGTTTTATGTCTCTGTGAGAATGAGAGACAAGAAAGAGTGGGAAACGCATGCAGTGTAATGCCTGCAGCTAAAAGCAACTGCGTGAGAATGTATACTCGAATATCACGATATAGTCATTTTATACATCGCAAAATAAGAAACGCATGTGCATAGGTATTCACTAAGTACGTGCTAATTGCTATTGGTCGATTTTCAGGAAAAACTATGTGATCTGCCATTGCCCATTAATGCCTTCTCGTGTTACGCACCAAACAGCAGTTCAGAGTACCCGCCCTTTTTGGATTCATTAGAGGTAGAGGTAGAGAGTGCTCGATATAGCCGTGATATTTGACAAAACTCCGTTTGTTACATTTCCACGTGGTGGGAAAAGAGCGACTTTAAAATGTAAGTGTAGCTGTATTTCATTTAAAACATTTAACACCAGACATCTGTGATGAGGTGGCGACTTGTCCTGGTTGTACCCCGCCTACCGCCCGAATGCAGCTGAGATAGGCTCCAGCGACCCCAAAAGGGACAAGCGGTAGAAAACGGATGGATGGAACACCAGACATGTAAAGCTTGGTGTGACTGTGACATAAGTAACCAATATGTGTTAAAATACGAGACTTCAACTATCGTAATGTTGAGCGACCTCTGGCGGTTCATCCTCTTCTTACCCCGGAAGGGAGCCGATCATATCCAGGCTGTGGAGACAACGTCATGTACGGACTGTTTTTCAGCGTATGGAAGTAAAACCTTAAATCTGATCTATCTTTTTCTTTCTATGTTTACACCTAAATAGGTGGTCTTATTGTGTGTCGTATTGTATTGTCAGGTGTTATTTTAACTTCTATAAACATTGTGCTGAAACTACCGCGATTGTGATTAATTTCTTGCCTTACTTGCAAATAATACAATATAGATATACTAAATGATATTCCACATAATATTTACATGTACATTTGAAAGTACAACCTACAACATATTTTTCAAACATCAACTGCTTTTATGTAAAGCTAAAGGGATTATTCAAAATGTATTTAAAAAATAGGCTGCACTTTTAAATGAGATATTTCTATTAACAATTACATTAAAACATCTTTTAAAAATAATATCTGAGTAGTACTTTGTAGTGTTGCTTAAAGACAAAGAAATACAAAGACAATCTCTGCCTTTGTGAGACATCTGGACTTCCTTCACAGGCGTGTTTCTGAGAGGACATCCAACTACAGAACATCATCCTTAAGTGAGCGAAGCTGATGGTTGATTGCCATGTTACATTTTATTTAAGAATAAATCATATAATACATCCTCTATAAACTGTATCATAACTAGTTGATATGAGTAATTGCTTTAAAGTTATTTTATTTGCTTTGAAAAGAGAATTCATACATATTAATTATTTAAACATTTAATAAATAACATAAATACACTATATTGCCAAAAATTATTTTGCCAGCCATCCAAATGATCAGAATCAGGTGTTCTAATCATGTGTATAAAATCTAGCACTTCGGCATGGATACTGTTTATACAAACATTTGTGAAAAAATGGGCCGCTCTCAGGAGCTCAGTGCAAAGAGGTCGTCGACTTTCTGCACAGTCAGTTGCGACAGAGCTCCAAACTTCATGTGACCTTCCAATTAGCCCACGTACAGTACGCAGAGAGCTTCATGGAATAGGTTTCCATGGCCGTGCAACTGTATCTAAGCCATACATCACCAAGTCCAATGCAAAGCGTCTGAAGCAGTAGTGTAAAGCACGTCGCCACTGGACTCTAGAGCAGTGGAGACGCCTTCTCTGGAGTGACGAATCACGCTTTTCCATCTGGCAATCTGATGGACAAGTCTGGGTTTGGAGGTTGCCAGGAGAACGGTACATTTCGGACTGCATTGTGTCGAGTGTGAAATTTGGTGGAGGAGGAATTATGGTGTGGGGTTGTTTTTCAGGAGTTGGGCTTGGCCCCTTAGTTCCAGTGAAAGGAACTCTGAATGCTCCAGGATACCAAAACATTTTGGACAATTCCATGCTCCCAACCTTGTGGGAACAGTTTGGAGCGGGACCCTTCCTCTTCCAACATGACTGTGCACTAGTGCACAAAACCAGGTCCATAAAGACATGGATGACTGAGTCTGGTGTGGATGAACTTGACTGGCCTGCACAGAGTCCTGACCTGAACCCGATAGAACACCTTTGGGATGAATTAGAACGGAGACTGAGAGCCAGGCCTTCTCGACCAACATCAATGTGTGACCTCACCAATGCGCTTTTGGAAGAATAGTTAAAAATTCCTATAAACACACTACGCAACCTTGTGGACAGCTTTCCCAGAAGAGTTGAAGCTGTAATAACTGCAAAAGGTGGACCGACATTATATTGAACCCTATGAGTTAGGAATGGGATGGCACTTCAAGGTCATATGTGAGTCAAGGCAGGTGGCCAAATACTTTTGGCAATATAGTGTATATCCTAATAACCTCTTTGTGCTGAAATCAACTGCATTTATAAAACCAATTGTGAAAGTAACAACGTTGACCAGAGTGCTTTACGAAGTAGTCAAAGAGTAATAAAGTAGATCACTGTATCATGTTTACAAAATATCTCTCTCTGAGCAGGAGATGAATCTGCCAACAGCAACATATACAGGTCTACTCAAGATAAATGTAAATAAACAACTTTTGCTGAATAATTTTATATTTTGAAGCTTTTGTCAACTTAATTTAGAGGGCAGTCCTCCTTTCTTCTTCTACAGTGTTTTACTTGCATGCTCAAGTCCAGTAAAACTGCTTCCGGGTAAACTTAGTACAAGCCCACCCACAGGCGCCCGCATCTCACACTAAAACACTGCCATCATTTTCAGACTGTAAAAAAAGAAGCAAAACCGGAAAAAAAACAAAAAAATCGTAAAAAAGAGAAGCTATCATAAAAACCTTTGAAACAAAAAAAACAATAAAAGTGTACGAATATTGGCATCGAAAACATCCAATAAAAATATTGTATTCTTTCAATGTTTGTATTAATTTGTTGCCAAAACTTGTTTCTGTGCCAATACAACTTGTTCTACACTATAATTTTTCCCCGATACCAAATCTTACTGGCAGTTTGTCTGGCTCCATACCTCCGATCCAAACAACCTTGTACATATGGCTTATGTCATCACAACATCTGGTTTCATCATCACAACATCTGGTTTCGGCGGCGCTGTTCAGGTGATCAAAGTGCGTCTTTTTTCGGCGGCCTAGTTTCCGGTGCATCACTAGTCAAAAGTGCCCAAATAATTACCTATACATATCCATTTATACTGTCACTACCTTTTGGGTTAATGTGTATCTTAGTGTGTTATGATGTTAATCTTTTTTCATGATCTGTGAACACATTGTTTTGGCAGAGAATAAGGAAGTCTTGTGTGTCTAGGAGTGAAATACATGCTACAATTGGGCCCATTTTTGCACAAGATTCAATGTTTATCAATCAATGTTTATTTATATAGCCCTAAATCACAAGTGTCTCAAAGGGCTGCACAAGCCACAACGACGTCCTCGGTTTAGATCCCACATAAGGGCAAGGAAAAACTCACAACCCAGTGGGATGTCAATGAAAATGACTATGAGAAACCTTGGAGAGGACCCTATTAAATACGTGTTCGTGTCTAGCAGGACCGATAATCAGCATTTCCGTTTTCTTGGCGTTGAGTTGCAAAAAGGGCGCGGACATCTATTGTTTAATTTCATTAAGACACGCCTGCGCTCGCCTTGGCGTTAAAAGTTAAAAAGAACGTCGGACTTTGCGCGTTTTCTTCCAGACGCTATAATAAAATATATTACTTAAATTTGTCTTCACATTAACACATTTTTTTAAGGTGTGGCAGCTAATATGTTGCCGTGGAACACCGCCACAATCAAATACACCAAGGGGCAACCCTGCTTTAGCAGATAATAGTTGTAGCTTTTGTTTAGTTATTGTGGACTATTGTTTTGCTCAAAAATGTGTGTAATAAAATAATAGGGAACTAACTTAGATATCATGTTGATATTGATAAACTGTCATAGCACTCACCATAAATAGGTTTAAACAATTGCAGTTAATACATGTGATTGGTATTGGTATCGGCTGATCTCAATCATGGGGATGATCGGAATCGATAAAACCCTGATTAGAGCATCCCTAATATTCACAGCCTTTGTCAGGAAGCTGAAAATATTGTTCAAATGTGCACAAAAAATGAGATTATTTTCCTTAGGCAAAAAGGTCTAAAATTGTAAAAAAAAAAAAAAAAAAAAAAAATCTTTCAGCGGGATGCAGGCAGCATGCTTGTTTGAAACGATAGTAGTGTAGCTTGCATGAGATAGATAGATAGATAATACTTTATTGATGAGGAAGCCCTCATCAACTCTTACTCTTCCCTTGCATTTCGATGTTGCTCCTAAAAGTACATTAGTATCTCCTCGCATGCAAACCTTTAGATAACGCTTAACTGCTTCTCACGTAAACAGTATCAGCTTCTCCGGCCTGACAGGCAGGGGCCATTTTAGGGTGTGTGGATCTGTATTTTCTTTCTCCTTAATGTGGCCTACAGTCTGGTTTTTATAGACCCACGACTATTACCGTAATTTCCGGACTATAAGCCGCTACTTTTTCCCCTCGTTCTGGTCCCTGCGGCTTATACAAGGGTGCGGCTTATTTACGGCCTGTTCTTCTCCGACACCGACGAAGAGGATTTCGGTGGTTTTAGTACGCAGGAGGAAGACGATGACACAATGATTAAAGACTGACTTTTCATATACCGGTAGGCTGGTTATTTTGATAACGTACAGACGAGCACTTTGTATTACTTTGCAACGTTGTATTATTTGTACTCTGCACGAATGCTGTTCGCAGTGTCAAAGATGTGAACGTTTGATTGAATGATTGAAAAATGTATTGTTAATAAATGGGACGCTTTGCGTTCCCAAACAGTCATCTCTGTCCCGACAATCCCCTCCGTGGTAGCAGGAACCCCTATATACTACGGTAATTACACATCAAAACCCTGCGGCTTATAGTTGGGTGCGGCTTATATATGGAGCAATCTGTATTTTCCCCTAAATTTAGCTGGTGCGGCTTATAGTCAGGTGCGGCTTATAGTCCGGAAATTACGGTACTTCACTGCTTTGGTGAAAGATTCTCATTTAACCAGCACAACTTCTGAGTAGGCTTGGGCCGATAAGACATTTTGCTGGACGATCAAATTATTGCCGTAAGCATTATTTTGACACCTAATTAAGCACTACTGTACCGTATTTTTCGGACCATAGGGCGCACCGGATTAAAAGGCGCACTTCCGATGAGCGGGTCTATTGAGGTATTTTTTCATACAAAAGGCGCACCGGATTATAAGGCGCAATAAGGGGTCATATGATTTTTTTCTAAATTTAAAACACTATGTTGTGGTCTACATAACATGTGATGGTGGTTCTTTGGTGAAAGTGTTGCATAAATTATAAAGTTAAAGTACCAATGATTGTCACACACACACTAGGTGTGGTGAGGTTATCCTCTGCATTTGACCCATCACCCTCACCCCCTGGGAGGTGAGGAGAGCAATGAGCAGCAGCGGTGGCCGCGCCCGGGAATCATTTTTGGTGATTTAACCCCCAATTCCAACCCTTGATGCTGAGTGCCAAGCAGGGAGGTAATGGGTCCCATTTTTATAGTCTTTGGTATGACTCAGCCGGGGTTTGGGGCGGACACTCAAACCATGTTTTACAGACCATTTTCAAGTAGCTTTCTGAGTGTCCCTTCAGGATGCAGTACTTTGTAGGCGGTCTTACCTACGTGGCTCACCTTCGACAGCGTCTTCTTTGTTGTAGCGGTGTAGCGTGCAAGGACGGGAGTGGAAGAAGTGTCAAAAGATGGAGCTGGCTGTCTAAATGTCATTCAGACTTTACTTAAATCAATAACAGAGCAGCATCTTCTCATCCATGGCTCACTAGTGCAACATCAACACCGGAAATGTGTCCCGTGAAAAACCGTCCGACCGTAACCCTCTAATAACTAAAGTTCCGTAAGGTGAATTATGTTAACCCACTATTGTTTTAGCGCTTTGATAGCTAGTCTACTGACAGATATAAGTAAGAACTTTACACTACTTTATATTAGAAATGGCAACAGCGGAAGATGAATGCCACATAAGAAGGTAGAGAAACAGAAGCTTAAGACTACGGTGTCGGCATAGACTACAATTGCGGACTCGTGCACATTTTCAGGACGTATGCAGATCCCAAATACACATCAGCAGGTACCAGAAGGTAAGAAAAGTTGGTTTTGCATAATATGGCGAAATAATATGTCTGCTAATAGGTGCCATTTTGCGGTCCTTATACACGCACCATAATAATACTCGTATGTTTAATGCGCCGACAATCCATCAAGCGGTGCGGCTTCATAGCTTGCCGAAGTCGTACTAAAAACATTTTGACAGATTTTTGAGCGCCGTGTGTAATGTTCTATATTCTCAATGGAACATTTAAAGTTTTGGTGTTGTTTACTGCCATCATATTGCAGTCTACACGTATCTCTTATGTATGACTGTCATCTACTGGTCACACTTATCATTACACCATGTACCAAATAAAATTGCTTCAAGGTCAGTAAGCACAACCAGAATTATGTTGTACATTAGGCGCACTGTTGATTTTTTTGAGAAAATGAAAGAAGTTTGAGGGTGCCTTATAGTCCGAAAAATGCGGAAATCATAACATATGATGATAATGATAAAAATGCAATAAACTTCTATTAATAATAAACTTGTTAGTATTTTTTACCATTTTAAAAAATGACTTTTAATTATCTTGAATAATTAAGATAAAACTTAACTAAAAGTGCAGTTTTTTACACAGTTAAAAAAATTGGTTCGGGTGGTTTGTTTTGTTGTTTATTTTGCTGCTGTCACTTTCCAACAAATTCGGCATACTGGATTGTTCGTCCGTGTTGGTGGGCTCATCTTTCTTATTCGATCTGAAGACAAAATTCCCACAGTGGGACATTTGGCTTTGCAATCATCTCTTTTACTTTTAATTTTTGTTATTTGGCTGTGCTGCTCACTAACGACTACCGGGGCTGTGTCTGCGCGTATGTGCAAGCAGCGCCACAACCTCCCACTGAGACAAAGATTATTGATGAATGCACTGTGTTCTTTGTAATATGTGCTTTTTCTGCACAGTCTTGTTTTTTGATTTGTTTGCATTTTATGAGTTTACTTTGCAATTGCATATTTATTTCTAATTGGTCCTTTTAACTTTCTTAAGTTTTATTATTATTATTTAGAAGTTAAAGCCTTGTTCGATTACTGTTTTTAAAAAAATTGAATGTTCAAATAAAATGTTTTACCTAACATAATGAATAATCGTGATTTCTATACTGATTAAAATAATGGGGAATTTAATTTTGGCCATAATCATGCAGCCACAATGTTGGAAGAAAAATACATTGGATTTATAGTCATAACTGTGTATCTACAGATGTTTTTTTTGTACAGTAGTCAATATTCAAGTAGTATGAAATGGTAATACAGTATTCATTTAAATGAAAGCCACTGACTTTATTGAGCATCTTTGACTGCAAGGAATGTGAAGGCTTTGTTGGTTTTTTATCTGCTGACTAACAAGTTGCACTGTTCACGCTCATCCATTCTTCCGCCTTGCTTTTGTCTTTCAAATTGCAAAGCCAGTCACATATTAAAGGTCAGCTGTCGATGGAATGTGCTGAACTTGCTTTACAATCTGATGATAAAGGTGTGGCGCGGCAATGGCTCAGGAGGTAGAGCGCGTTGTCCTATCTTGTATCACCCACAGTGGTGTACACATGTGGCGTTTAAAAAAGAAGCCACATGGCACTTTATAATAACGACACATGCTTCCCACCAACACTTTTTGAAGTGAATGAATGATGGGTTCAGTGTAAAGAGCTTTGGGTATGTAGAAAAGTTATACTGTATGTGATTCCAACCAAGGCAACTATTTTGTAATGACCATTTTAAACATAAGCCCATTACCATCAAACTTTTATTTATTTTCCTGGGTAAAATAATTCCTGGCTATGTCCGTTTCCCATCGTACTTCAATATTATGGAAAATGTAAGTCAAACAGGCTGATACACTGGAGAGTATAATTACATACTATGTTTTTGTACCCTGAAAACTATATTCGGACCAATTTTTGTCTACAAAAGTGCAAATAAGTCAAATAGACAGAAACATACAAAACCAGAAAAATACAAGTGTGATATGATAGCATGAATTTTTCACGTTTCCAGACTTCTCCAATCCTTTTCGTGACTTTTCTTTAGTAAAAATGACTAGCAACAAATAAAGCATCCTTTTTCTGGTGTTATTGGAGACTGTCCCTCGATGTCCTCGATGAACAGCTAGAGCTGCAGCGAGTCTACCGTCACACTTGCTTCACGCTACTACGAGCCTTCTCTCCAAAGACGCCAACGTTCTCTTAATATTTGCACATTGGACATTTTGTAGATCACTGTCCGCGAGTATATCTCGGATATATTAAAGTACATCCACATCGCAGTCATGCTGCCTCCACTCCAGAAAATCCCATGCGTATTGTGTACATTTTAGTCTTTTTTCCGCAGCTGAATTTTCAATGCATCACTAGTCAATAGTGCGCAAATAACAGGTGATATATACAGTACAGGCCAAAAGTTGGGACACACCTTCTCATTTCAATGCGTTTTCTTTATTTATCATGTCTATTTACATTGTAGATTGTCACTGAAGGCATCAGAACTATGACACATGTGAAGTGAAAACCATTTCAGGTGACTACCTCTTGAAGCTCATCGAGAGAATGCCCAGAGTGTGCAAAACAGTAATCAGAGCAAAGGGTGGCTATTTTTAAGAAACTAGAATTTAAAACAAGTTTTCAGTTATTTTACCTTTTTTTGTTAAGTACATAACTCCACTTGTTGATGCCTTCAGTGACAATCTACAATGTAAATAGTCATGAAAATAAAGAAAACGCATTGAATCAGAAGGTGTGTCCAAACTTTTGGCCTGTACTGTATATCCATTTAACAACCTGCTGGTGTTATTGTTCATGTTTGTGTGTTATTTATGTTTATTGTTTCCATGGTTGTGAACACACCGTGCCTTAAAAAGAATTGTCGGATAATGAGAAAGTGTTGTGTGTCCTGACAGCACACAAGCGCGTAGACAGACGTGTGCACGGGAAGGAATACGTGTTAGAATTGGGCCTGTTGCTAGCATAAGATTGGAAATATAAGTTAAAAAGAGTTTCATACTTTGTGTGACTTCTTCTGGAGGCTACAATGCATCATATTATTTAATTTATTTTCATGTAGAAAACCCCCCACCACCACCACCTTTTTAAGTAAGGTGTGGCGGGTCGGCACTGTTAATTACAATAAGGGGAAACCCTGTCTTGTATGTATATGTTTGTATCTTGTATTAAATATAATCTCACATTCAAGTTAATTTACACTAACTACCATGTATTAAGTGTTGTACTACCAAGTCACTTCTATAGGTGGAGAGAGGTTTTATTTAGAAGAGCAATAAGTGTATAGTCGCTGCTCTACATCAAGTACTGTAGTTTGACATCACCTCTAAATATGTATTATATGTAGTAAAACGTAACACTCGACCTGTACTCACACTAGTATGGTTTATAGAGTTAATTGTATTTCTTTTTTTGGGGGCTTTTGTGTCTGCCCCAAAGATTGTTTATAACAGTATATACAGGTCAACAATAGAATGCTTCCCAATATGGACCAGTCAAACAAATGTAAGAATATTTACTTTATTTAGGTTATTTTTCATTCCATACTTTTCCCCAGTAAAACAACAACAATTGCAACAGTTAGATGACTCTTCGGTTTAACAGAATCCAGAAGAAAATCCCATGGATGGATAGACACTGTCGATACACAATGACTTTGTTTCCATTTGAGAAATTATTACATGTCCAGCAGACAATTTTGTCATCCTCATAGATTAAGATTTTTTATTCTGTGTACAATAATATGTTTTGTTTACTAATATGTATGGTATTTTTTTTTAGAAGAAAATGGAGACTGCAGGAGTTAAAGTTCTGGAGACTGCCGAAGACATCCAGGAGCGCCGGCAGCAGGTCCTGGACCGCTACAGGCGCTTCAAGGACCTGTCCATTATGCGGCGTCAGAAGCTGGAAGACTCTTACCGCTTCCAGTTCTTCCGCCGCGATGCAGATGAGCTGGAGAAGTGGATCCAGGAGAAGTTGCAAATTGCCTCTGATGAGAACTACAAGGACCCGTCGAACCTGCAGGTATTTCTGGCCTATTATTTATTATTAGTTATGCTCAGCACAATGTAAAGGTATTCCAACAACTTACATTTGTGTAACCTTTGGAGAGGCATGTTTTAAAGCAGCAGCACTTCCGTATTTAAAGAGTAATCTTTATTGATAGTTCTGAAGCCCATGTACCTCCATATTGCGCCTTACGCACCCTCTTTAAAAACCAGTAGGATTGCCGTTTTTTGCCATTTCTTCCTTTTAAAACTGTTTCTTCTTGTATGCGCTCTCGGCTCTGTGTGCTGACACACTTAACATCATGCGCCTCGTATCTTTACGTCACCGCTGCACGGCAGCATGTGTATGAAAAAAAAGTACCGGTATTTTTTCAAAAACAGTATCGTATTGTTTTTAATTCATTAGCACCGTGGTACTTTTTTAATACCGGAATACCATACAACCCTATTGGGGACTAAATTACACTCTAGTCCTTACACTGAACACATTAAGGACATAAAGTACTGAAATGAAAAGATCATATACAAGAATGAATTGACGGTGTAGGAAAAAAAAGAGAAAAATTACTACCTTTTATCTTTTTCATAATCTCTGCCGACACACCAGGCAACTTAATTGCTGTTTTATCATTCCCTCCACCAGCTTCACCTTAAAGGTGCCATATGTAATAATTTAATGTCAAGTCATCATTAAATGGCCCTGATATTTCAAAAGGCATTAATAAATCATGTTATTTTCGAATACCTTTATAACTGATAACGGTAGTTCAGCCGGGTTATTCTCATTTCAAATTTGATTTACAGCCTCGAAATATTGTTGTTTTAATTTCAATGCCCCGCCCTCCACCGTTTGACCAATTAAGAAGTCTGTGAGTGTGTCACATCCATGTAGCCAGTTAGGCACCGCCCTATTCTTCGAACTACTGCCACTGGTAAAGTTACAAAACATCTCAGACCTTAATAGCTCTAAAAGGTGTCGTTCCGATTCTCAACTTATTCATGACAAAGCCAGGAACAAAACGAGGATATGTATTGTAGACGATTGAAGGCGGAGAAGATGTTTTCATCTGACGCCAAACTTGCTAATTTCCTCCTTGATAGGTAAGACTGGCATTTACGTTTTCTTATTACTAGTAATAAATGGAAATGGACAGTTCGTATGTAAACTATATTGTCCAATACAGTCTATGATCTTGTCTAACAAAGCTAGTATGTTCGTGCAACGAATGCTTGGCATGCTAGCCCGGTCAAATACACATCAACATATAGGCTAACGGGGGAAATATATGCCCGTGAGCCTGTATGTCGATGTGTCATCCAACTAACAGGGAGAAGTGAATTTTCAACAAATTAAAACCTATGTGGATATGGATAGTGTCAGCGCCTATTTTGTTCTCAATATGCTGATACGCTGAGGAAATGTGTTCCAACATTAGCACGGCTAATTGGGGTTTCTGGTACTGTATGTGCATTAAATACATGGGGTGGTATTTGCTTGGCACAAAATAATGCATTACATGTAATGATTTTCTACTTTGTGTATTGACATGGTAGTAGGCCATATGATTTATGCGTAACATGGTTTTTGCGTAATGTGGGTGAGCTCATAGAATCGCACTCTGCACTGAAAGATGGTGATGTGCATACATGGAAGAGAATGCAGTGCGTCAGATTGGATGCAACATGGAGTTATTCTGAATGAAATGTGGCGGTTATTTTACTTTTAGCCTTGACTTGTCATCAAAGTAGGCCTGTGCGATATATAGGTATATATATAATTATTTCGATGGTGGTCCGTGCGGTCAAACTAGACATTTAGCAGGTTAATGCCAACAATATGTCCCGATTCCCGACGAAAATATTGCTGCGTAACTTTACAAATACATTTGGCTAATCGACATCAGTAAAATGTGGCATAATTACTTTGTAAACCATCTTGCAAGAAGCATAAACAAGAGAAACCTACAGCATAGGACTCGTCGATTGCCATTTGAAGGTCCTTGGAGTAGGATTCGGATTCGGCTGCGTATCTGGCAACCTCAGTCATGGAGAGTGGGAAGGGACTACATAATTTTGACCGTATTGCAGTACCATTTCTGGCCACATTACTACATATGGCTCTTTAAACCTTAGTTATGCAATGCATTTAAAATAATTCATGGCATTGCCACCAGACTAGTGTGCCTCATGCTTGGGAGACATCATGAAGTACAAAAAGTGAGTTAATAAGCGATTTTTATTCTTCCGAGTGTACTTTAGCAAAAGGGCAAAGGCTTTATAACTGCGCTATGCCATTGAATTTCTTTTGCCACGCTCTGATACTAATTCTGGAGCAAAACTTGTGTTTAATAGCCAAAAATGAAGTTTTTATTTAATTTATGGAACTGCGTTTGTAACTACGAAACCTCATAACACAGAACTTCATAAACCAAGGACACACTGGCGTGCATCACTTGTATTGAGCTGGTTTGTTCTATTCATTTTAAATAGGCTTTACTTTTGAAAAACACTTAATAGGACAGTCAATTTAAGCTCTGCCCAATAGTTGATTAGAAGCAATTATATTTACAAATCATTCCGTTAAATATTTCCACATCACATTTATATCCATGTCATTAACAATTTGTTTTTCAGGGTAAGCTGCAGAAACATCAGGCTTTTGAGGCTGAAGTTCAGGCCAATGCCGGGGCCATCATCAAGCTGAACGACACTGGAAGTCTGATGATCACAGAAGGCCATTTTGCTTCTGAGACCATTCGAGTAAGACATGATTTATTTATTAGTGTAAGATAGTCTACTATGCACTGTGCCCATGAACGGACAGAACATTTTTATTTTGACACAAACGTCTTACCCAGTCCTACACGCCCTACCGGACTCAACAGAGACCGATAGTTTCAAGTGTTGATACAGCTGAGTATCTTCTGGTAGGTGTGGTTGGTGTGGATAATCTTTTTTGGATGCTGTGGAACTGGAATCTTTGACACATTTTTTTGCTTCTAAATTAGTAGTAAATTCTATTCAAATAAACACAAAATTCATTTGAGTTTGGTAACCTATTTTCATCATCCTTTTCTCGGACTAGAACCGCCTGGAGGAGCTTCGCCGTCTTTGGGAGCTCCTGCTGCTCAGGACAAAAGAGAAGGGGATGCATCTCCTACATGCACAAAAACTAGTCCAGTACATTCGGGAGTGTGAAGATGCCCTGGGCTGGATCAGTGATAAGGTATGCAGTATCAGTGTTTTACTTTATATAGGTGCTTGATTCTGCACACCCTGAAATCTACACACTGAGATATTGGTGTATTGTAATTTGGTGTTCCCTCTCAACGAGTGCTTCAATGTCAACAAAATGTCATATCACGGTTATCGTAACCAAAATGATTACGGTTAACATTATCGTAGTATGCTGAATGTGTTTAAAAAGCACTTAACACACACTGAAATCTCTTGATCAAGTTTTTTTAAATAACTAAAATAACACGCTGTTAAAAACCCCTCTATTTTGCATTATTTGTGTTTATTATGCTTCACCAATAGTGTTTTAGTCTTAGCATTGTATCCGTTTTAATGGCTAAGCTTTTATTGTTTTGAATATTGGTTTTGTATTGTAGCACTTTATGATGTATTTAAATGAAAAGTGCATAACAAATACAATCTCTTATTATTATTCATTATTTATTAATTCTGTCGGTCGTTGTGTCGTCCTACTCTTTTCAGCGGTTTCTTGAAAGCACCGTAAAAACACTTCCGTCTCGTATTCCTCTGACTATAAAACAATCACACTGCTTGTAGAGTCAATGTGTAGGGTCAATGTGCACAATTTAATATCTTTCTCGCTCAGACAGCAATCTGTTTATATACAGCAGGGGTCACCAACCTTTTTGAAACCAAGAGCTACTTCTTGGGTACTGATTAATGCGAAGGGCTACCAGTTTGATACACACTTAAATAAATTGCCAGAAATAGCCAATTTGCTCAATTTACCTTTAACTCTATGTTATTATTAATAATTAATGATATTTACACTTAATTGAACGGTTTAAAAGAGGACAAAACACGAAAAAAATGACAATTACATTTTGAAGCATAGTTTATCTTCAATTTCGACTCTTTAAAATTCAAAATTCAACCGAAAAAAAGAAGAGGAAAAACTAGCTAATTCGAATCTTCTTGAAAAAAATTTAAAAAATAATTTATGGAACATCATTAGTAATTTTTCCTGATTAAGATTAATTTTAGAATTTTGATGACATGTTTTAAATAGGTTAAAATCCAATCTGCACTTTGTTAGAATATATAACAAATTGGACCAAGCTATATTTCTAACAAAGACAAATCATTATTTCTTCTAGATTTTCCAGAACAAAAATTTTAAAAGAAATTCAAAAGACTTTGAAATAAGATTTAAATTTGATTTTACAGATTTTCTAGATTTGTTTTTATAGTTTTATATAAACTATAAAAACTTGAAACAGAATAATTTTTTCGAATTTTAATCATAATAAGTTTGAAGTAATATTTCACAAATATTCTTTGTCGAAAAAACAGAAGCTAAAATGAAGAATTAAATTAAAATGTATTTATTATTCTTTACAATAAAATAAATAAATTTACTTGAACATCGATTTAAATTGTCAGGAAAGAAGAGGAAGGAATTTAAAAGGTAAAAAGGTATGTGTGTTTAAAAATCCTAAAATCATTTTTAAGGTTGTATTTGTTCTCTAAAATTGTCTTTCTGAAAGTTATAAGAAGCAAAGTAAAAAAATTAATGAATTTATTTAAACAAGTGAAGACCAAGTCTTTAAAATATTTTCTTGGATTTTCAAATTCTATTTGAGTTTTGTCTCTCTTAGAATTAAAAATGTCGGGCAAAGCGAGACCAGCTTGCTAGTAAATAAATACAATTTAAAAAATAGAGGCAGCTCACTGGTAAATGCTGCTATTTGAGCTATTTTTAGAACAGGCCAGCGGGCTACTCATCTGGTCCTTACGGGCTACCTGGTGCCCGCGGGCACCGCGTTGGTGACCCCTGATATACAGTAAGTTTATATTAGGGTATGTCATTGCGAAATGGGGAATGATGGCAGGGTCTCTTGTTTTCATGTTAGCATTTAAGCTAGCAAGCTGGCACCAGTCAGTCCATTAGTTTATCCAAGTGTAGTTGTCAATCACGGGTTTTCGATAATTTAAAACGGCTATCTCAACTGTCTGGTGGTTATCATTAATACAGTTTATGGTTACATCCCTAGCTGCAACTTACCACTACTTTAAAACCATTATAGACTAGTCATTGCCCTTATGTGGGTTCATATCGGGGTTGTCATTGCGGTTTGTGAAGCCCTTTGAGTGACTTGTGAGTAAGGGCTATATAAATAGTTATTTATTGTCGATGGGTAACTACCATTGCTCTTATTTAGCCCTCAGTAATTAAATGTAATCAAGTTTATTGGCATGACAAATGACACAATCCTTCATTCCAAATTTAACCTTTTTATGTAGAGATTTTTCAACATTGCTAGCTGAGAATGTGCTCTTGGCAGGAAAAGTCAACAGAATTTGCATTCACTTTTAAAATTAACTTTGACGGATCTGTTGGTAATGTAAGGTTTTTTTGTATGCTTTAAACATGTTTACTCCACAGGAGGCCATAGCAACATCTGAGGAGCTGGGTCAAGACCTTGAGCATGTGGAGCTTCTGCAGAAGAAGTTTGAGGAGTTCCAGACAGACCTGGCAGCACACGAGGAGCGAGTGAATGAAGTGAACCAGCTGGCGGCCAAACTGAAACAAGAGGACCATCCTGAGGTGGAACTCATCGTTTGCAAGCAGGATGAGGTCAATGCTGCCTGGCAGCGCCTGAAGGGTCTGGCCCAGCAGAGACAAGGCAAGCTGTTTGGAGCTGCTGAGGTCCAGCGATTCAATAGGTAAGCAGTAGGGAAAACATATCCATCAATATATCTTTCCATGGTCATTCTTCAAGCCTCTGTTTATCATCAGTGATCTTATTGGGGTGTTGTGTATTTTACCAATAGGGATGTTGATGAGACCATCAGTTGGATTAAGGAGAAGGAGCAGCTGATGGGTTCTGATGACTTTGGACGTGATCTGGCCAGTGTGCAGGCACTTATCCGTAAACATGAGGGTCTGGAGAGAGACTTGGCGGCTCTGGAAGATAAGGCAAGGCTTTGTATCTGAAATATTTGACATTAGATTAGGTCAGAGAAGTTACTTCTGTAACAATTTTGCTTTTGTCCATCCATCAGGTCAACACACTAGGCGGTGATGCAGAGCATTTGCAGCAAACACATCCCCAAAATGCTTCGCAGATCCACCTCAAGAAAGATGAACTTGTGACAAATTGGGAGCGGATTCGCAGTCTGGCTGCTGAGCGCCATGCACGCCTGAATGATGCTTATCGGTAAAATACCAGGACATGGCTGTATGGTTGAATGCCAAGTGATCCTTTCACACTAATCCATGTTGTTTCAGCGTTTTTGGGTTAAAAATGCCACTACTCATTTAAACCACACATAATAGCAGCCGATCCCAACACAATCAATATTCTGCCAAAACATGAAAGGCAAACCATGCACCTAACTCATTGATGTGGCAAGGATGATTTGATGTAGAAGAAGTTCCTCAGCTCAGCTGTTATATGTACATAAGAGAGACTTGTTTATGTACATAAGAGAGACTTGTTTCTTGATCTCCAGGCTGCAGCGTTTTACTGCAGACTTCAGGGATCTGACAAGCTGGGTAACAGAGATGAAGGCCCTCATTAATGCAGATGAACTTGCTAATGACGTAGCTGGAGCTGAGGCTCTGCTGGACCGCCATCAGGAGCATAAAGTAAAGTCCCTTGTAACACATGTGCTTGTTCACATGTTAACTTTGGACGATGACATTGAAAGTGTGACGATTTGTGTACATTGCGCAGGGAGAGATTGATGCCCATGAGGATAGCTTCAGAGCCACTGATGAGGCTGGCCAGGCTTTGCTCAGTACAGCACATTACGCTTCTGAGGAAGTCAAGGAAAAGGTAAGACTTTCTCAACACACAAGTTGAGCTCTGGTAAATTACAACATAACGACACGTTTCTTTTTCAAGTCTTGTATTTTGATAGAACTTTTCAAGGTTTTTTTTACAAAAATTCTGGTTGAACTTCAAATTGTTAAATTTTAGGCACAGTCTGCATCCCTAATTCTGTTGTTGGCCATGTTCCCCAAATCAATCTTATCGTGTGCAGCTGGGCGTCCTTACTGAAGAGAAGGAGTCTCTGTTAGAGTTGTGGGAACTTCGCAGGCAGCAGTATGAGCAGTGCATGGACCTCCAGCTCTTCTACAGGGACACTGAGCAAGTGGACAACTGGATGAGCAAACAAGAGGTAACCTGACTATCCAAACTGATAATCCTTTCAAGTGTTTTATCTTGTCACATGGGGTCATTTCTACAATATTGTCTCTTGAAAAGATTATTTATAATATCATATATAATAAGGTTTAATAATAAAATGGTTGCTGAAATCTGAGTGGTGTTCTCACTTTGGACAAGGTGAGATTCTGTCTGTTAGATGTAACTTTGAATTGGAACAAACAATTAATTTTCAGCTATACTTAAGTTATTATTTACCTAGGCTTGAGTCAACCTTGGATAATAATACAATGAAGGTAGTTATGACAAATCTTGGTAACTTGGTTGAAGTAATTACTTATTTTTTTCCATATAGTGCAGAGCAGGATACCTAGTTAATGTTATTTACATGACGTGTCATTTAACATGGTTTACAATTCATCACCTGTTCTCTGTATCGCGACTTAAGGAGCTTTATCCTAATAAATCTGTAAATGTAACTGAGAAAAAGTGACTACGCTTCACGCGTGCGCGTATATTTGCCTAATGAGGATCTAAATAAACGGACAAACTTTGAGAGGCAATGGGGTCTTTTCTATGAGAATTGGGTCCGTTTATGTTGACGTGTGTAGTGTTGTTAACTTAAATCATCATCACTGAGCAGCGTGACAGGAATAGGCTCACACCCCTTTAAAGAAGGGGCAGTTGCACAGCATTGAAACCTGTACTCACTGCCTTCCTGTTCACTGCAAAGCAAGCTTCAAAACAAAAGCATGACATTTTGTGTCGACAAAAACAGGTTGCACTGTATTTAGAACTGCACTGTCAATGTATGCCTGACGGTATGTCGTCTCTTTTCAGGCTTTTCTTTTGAATGAAGATCTGGGTGATTCCCTGGATAGTGTGGAGGCACTGCTGAAGAAGCATGAAGACTTTGAAAAGTCACTGAGTGCTCAAGAAGAGAAGATCACTGTAATTGAATTTCATTGTTTACTGGAAATTTATCAATAGCATTCCAGGATGCACGTTAACAAATTTTTCTCTCTACATCCTCAGGCTTTAGATGAATTTGCAACTAAACTCATCCAGAACAAGCATTATGCCAAAGAGGATGTGGCTACCCGCAGAGACGCTGTAAGAGAGAAGTGTCATCTTGCTCATTTAATCTCCCCTTTGCCTCGACTACAAGGTTTTTCTAAATTAATTTTATATTTTTAGCTTCTCAGTCGTCGCAATGCCCTACATGAGCGTGCTCAGTCTCGACGCTCGGCCTTGGAGGATTCTTTCCACCTTCAGCAGTTCTTCAGAGACTCTGATGAGCTCAAGAGCTGGATCAATGAGAAGATGAAGACTGCCAGTGATGAAGCATATAAGGTCATTAACAATGAGCTGTGTAGTGCAAAGATGTTTTTGATTTTGTGTTGTGCTCTTGTGGATGCCTGAGGGGTATTGAACTTGTCTTGCTGAATGTTCTGGCCTGTGACCTCCGACTTGATCATTTGACTACAGGATCCTTCCAACTTGCAAGGAAAGGTGCAGAAACACCAAGCTTTTGAAGCAGAGTTGTCAGCTAATCAAAGCCGCATTGATGCTCTGCAAAAGTCTGGCCAAGAGTTGCTTGATCGAAAACATTACGCCTCCTCAGAGGTGGCCTGTCGTATGGAAGAGGTCAGCTCCCAGTGGAAAAAACTTCTGGAAGCCACTGAGCTGAAAGGTGCTGCTTAAACACATATTTTAATTACTAAGACATGCAGCAGCAGCATTATACTTTGTATATCATACTGTATATATCTTGCATTTTCTAGGCATCAAGCTCCGTGAGGCCAACCAACAGCAGCAATTTAACAGGAATGTAGAGGACATTGAGCTTTGGCTCTATGAGGTTGAGGGCCACTTGACCTCAGACGACTATGGCAAAGACCTAACCAGTGTCCAAAATCTTCAGAAAAAACATGCACTTCTTGAAGCTGATGTAACTGCTCACCAGGTATATGATGAACCATAGACCATTATGAGTTGCGATGAAGTAACTTGTTTAAAACACTAATTGTATACATCTTTTGCTTTGATCAGGATCGCATTGATGGAATAATAATTCAAGCTCGACAGTTCCAAGAGGCTGGACACTTTGATGCTGATAACATCCGGAAGAAACAGGACGCTTTAGTAGTTCGTTACGAAGCCCTTCGTGAGCCCATGGCTGCACGCAAACAGAAGCTGGCTGACTCTCTTCGCCTCCAGCAACTTTTCAGAGATGTTGAAGATGAGGAGACTTGGATACGCGAGAAAGAGCCCATAGCTGCATCTACAAACAGAGGTACAAACTTTCATCCCTCCATCCATTTTCTACCGCTTGTCCCTTTTGGGGTCCCCAGGGGCCTGGGGCCTATCCCAGCTGCACTCGGATGGAAGGCCGCGTACACCCTGGTCAAATCGCCACATCATCGCAGTGGCCAACATATCAATTATAATCAATAACCAGTGTTAATTTTGTTGACTAAAAATGTTTGTCTTCGTTATTGTCAACGACCTATTTTCTCTTGACGAAATCAGGACGATAACGAATGAAAACAAAAGCACGTTGACTAAAACAATGACGAAATTAATTGACAATTTAGTCAATGAATTAAAACAAGACAGAGACAAAATCCAATCATATTTAATCTCGTCTTTTAGTGGGTGTGACAAAATATCCAATCACAGTTGCATGTGGGAGACGGGCGGGTGTAAAAACACAATGGGTATCCGATCAAAACAGGCCTCTTTGTAAGGTGATATCCACCCGCAAAAGCAAGAATCAATACACGACATCAATAGAATATGTCTTCTACACCGGGAAGAAAGATAAGAGAAGACATATGGACGCACGTCACCTCTGCCACGGTAGACAACAAGACATGTTGTTAACCCTGTGGATCCAATGTATTTGGCAAAAATACAACCGACTTGAAGCGCCATCTGCAGACTAACAATTGTGACATCTTCCCAACAGTAAGGCTGAAGCTAATATTTCAAAATGACTCATACTGTACTGAATTACCATTACTATTAAGACGGTAGACCAGGTGCAACACTGCTTAATATACCACATATCCGGAAAAAAAACACTTACCGGTACTTAAAAACAAATGTAGACCATTTGTAGTAGACCATGATGCCGCGAGCTGAGCCGAGCTTACCTGCCATAACATATACCTGTACAGTTCACTTTAATCGATGTTCAGATGATGTTCTGTTCAGCTATTAATTGCACAACTTGACAACCCGAAAGACCAGATTTGTCATTTTTTAAGCGAACACAAAAAGACAGCTAGCTATGCGAGACATAGATCAGTGATATTTTTGTTTGGCCATAATTGTCTAAATATATAGTAGACCTACATGATAAAATGTACATATTACATTTTATTGATGGAACAGAAAATAGTTACGTTATTGAACATAATAGTTCAAATTATTGTTTTTGTTATGCACTCAACAGTTCATGTATACAACTAATAATGTAACACTATATTATAGTAGTGCTCATTACATTCTTAATGTTAACATTTGACCGTCAAATACACGTTGTGTTCCATTTCCATTATTTCCTGTAAAATAAATACAATTATCTTAATGCAATTTAATTTTACACGCCGCTCAGAGCAAGTGGAAACGTTGTAGCCCGCCAAGCACCTAGCACTACCAAGCTCGTTTGCCAAATAAATGATGGACTATATGCTCCGTTGCATCCTACACTCTATTGAATGCACGTTCGGAAATTAACTGGAAAAAATTCTGAGGCTTTAATTAGTCTCTTAGTCTGAATTGATTCTGAAATAATGTGATGCACCATATTGAGAGTTAATGAAATGCATCTGTGTATGCCAAGTTATGCAGTGTTGATTTATTACGTTGTACAGTAATTATAATAACCTTAATAAAAGTGGTATCGGGAAAACTTCAAAGATGCGTTATCTTTATACTTAATATTTTCGTTGACAAAATTTACTGTAATTTTAGTCAACTAAAATGGTGAGGAATTTAGCTCACTAAAATCTCATGCACATGAAAAATGAGGGGGATAATTGGTGATGAGCCCATGTGGTTTGGCCAAATCCCCTGGCCTGGCTGCAGGATGGGCCCTTGATTTCCAATTTCTGGGTAGGATGTGGCACCTGGCAATTGTTCAGAAGGGTCCCAGCAGATACATATAACGTAGCTCGGGTACTTAAACCCCTCCACCGCGATAAAGGGGCAGTTCAAGGAGAAGGAAGATTTTTTTTAAAGTTGTGTGAAACTGCACAGTATGATACTCGGAGCTGTTTCTAAAAATGTAGTTTCCCGATTTAGCTACTGAATATGAATCTCCCGAACTAGACAGAATTACCAAAATCAAAAGCTGCGCCTCTGTCAGTCGAGGCGTAAATTGAAAACTTCCATTTCTAAAATTTCTATCTGTGCGTAATTAAGCCAATATTAAGTATGTATTTGCACAGTACGTTTGTTTTACAATGGGAGTGCATATTTGTGAGTGTACCTGCAGCTGCCTCGTATCGCTTTGGCAGATACGTCAAGAGTCTTAGTTTGGGGCACTCACAACAGTAACACTTATTTTCCAGAAACGTGCCACATGGAACGCTTCAGTCGCAGTAACGTAGCTTGTTGTCTTTTTGCCCTTAGTGTTTGCCAATAAAGAATCTGTATTCTAAACCCTGGCTGACTAGGTACTGTAAGTAGCACCTAGTATAAGCAGTTTTTGCCAGTGGACATGCATCAATAGTAGTTAGGACCATGTCAAACCAAGTACATGCAAATCCCCCGTTCCTTTGAATGCAATATGATAGTGTATGATCATGTTTCTTTCATTAAGCACCAGTAAATGCAGGTCTATGTAGTATGTATGATTGATGGTTGTGTGAATGAGGTGATACAGTTGAAATGATTTGACTTTGACTGTAGAAAGCTACAAAAAACTGTAGCACCCTGCATGTATCATTTCATCGCAAAGCACAACTTAAAACCTTGATTCACGGTCAGATCAGATAAAGGTCTTAACTAAAATGTGTCTTTAGGCAAAGATCTAATTGGTGTCCAGAATCTGCTGAAGAAGCACCAGGCCCTCCAAGCTGAGATCACTGGTCATGAGCCTCGTATAAAAGCAGTCTCTTTGAAAGGAGAGGCCATGGTAGAAGAAGGTATTTATTTACATTTGTAACCCACTTAATGTGTGCTACCTGAAATTTTAATCAATATGGGTGGCCATCCTCAGGACACTTTGCTGGTGCAGAAGTAAAAGCAAAACTGTCTGAGCTACACGGACGCTGGGATGTTCTGAAGTCCAAGGCCTTTCAGAGAAGGCAGGACCTTGAAGACTCTCTTCAGGCGCAGCAATACTTTGCTGATGCCAATGAAGCGGAGTCTTGGATGAGAGAGAAGGAACCCATTGTGGGGAGCATAGACTATGGTAAAGATGAAGACTCTGCTGAGGTATGTGAACACACTTTGGAGGAAAAGTCATGTCCGTGTGTCTTTTTTCTAGTTTGTCATATTCTTGCTGCAAAGATAGCTCAGCTCATGACTTGTATTTTACAGGCTTTACTGAAGAAACATGAGGCTCTGATGTCTGACCTGAGTGCCTATGGAAGTAGCATCAAGGGGCTGAATGAACAGGCTGTGACTTGCAGGGTAAACATTACACTACCTCATGTTTGCACAAATGTAAATGTTATCTTTCATTTTGTACTTAGAAAAAATTATGTGACTCCTTTTTTGAATGACCAGCAACAAGTGGCACCAACCGATGATGAGACTGGGAAGGAACTTGTTCTGGCCCTGTACGATTACCAGGAGAAGAGCCCCCGTGAAGTTACCATGAAGAAGGGTGACATTCTCACCCTTTTGAACAGCACCAATAAGGTAAAGATGACATCTGCTTGATGACACGCAATACGTAACATCACACACCACAATGTAAATAAACACTTAATCATTGATTTAATCATTTTAAGTATGTATGTCCTTTGAACCATATTAGAGGGTTATCTTTTAAACCAATGTCTTTAGTGATTGTGATATTTTGTTAAAATGTCATATTTTAAAAGAGTGATTCTGAACCACTGTGCTGCAGCACAACAGTGCATTAGGTGTGCTGTAGGATTCGTGAAATCCGGAATCCTAGAAAAAGGCCTGTCAGATACTGGAGGGCTGATAGATTGCTGTAAATGCTCAAAAATGTGCTCTGCACTTGAGTTCAATGTGCAAATAAAGCACAATTAATTTGATTTGTTGACATCCTACACTTTTTTGGGTTCAGATTACTAATAACGCCTAAAATTTGTAAAAATAACAAGCATGAGAATGTTGATGAAAAGAATAACCCTCAAAACACTGAAACTTTTTCTGCAACTTTTTGTAAAAGCTGCTGACATTTTAGGCCGCACCAATCACAAAACAAGCTCGAAATCTTGGAGGTTTAGAGTCGTTTGTCCTTAATGTTCTAGTTTTGTTGCTGTATTATTTCTACTGATGACATCCACCTGTTCCGCTATGGATTATGTATAAGTATTGCCCTTTTTGCCAAAATGATAGCTGTATCATTGTGGAGGCTATGATAGCTCTGCTCTGTTTGCAAGTGTTATTGAAAGCATTATTTTGTTTTGTAGGACTGGTGGAAAGTCGAAGTGAATGACCGCCAGGGATTTGTTCCTGCTGCATATGTGAAGAAGCTGGATCCCAATCAGTCCTCTTCCAGGGAAAACCTTCTGGATGACCATGGAAGCATTGGACTTCGCCATGACCAAATTGATAATCAGTAAGACCAGCCTTTTAAAAAAAAAAAAGTTCTCCCCCTCAGACACTTTTTTTTCTTTTTTCTTTTCAATTAAAACATTTCTCTTTTCCCTCTTCTGTCCTTTGACTGCATCTAACAATGTAATCTTGCCTTGGTATTGGTAAGGCTTGTCACCAAAGAGGCTTGCAGCGTGTCTATGCGCACAAAGCAGGTTGAAGAGCTGTGAGTAGGAACTCGTGTCTACTTCCGTGCTGTATTCCTTGTTCCCACATTTCTATCACACTTGTTTGGAATGGGCATTCCACCAAATCAATTCATACTTTATCTTTTATTATTTTTTGCATTGCTTTCAGAAGGATACCAAATTTAGTGTGTTTTCCACACTTCAAATCCAATTTCAACCAAACCAAAAATGCTGCAACAATTCTTATTCAAAGAAGAACAGCAGGACAGAATGGTGACAGATTCTGGCCTCATAGTGTTTCTATTCAAATTGTACTTTCTATGTTGTCAACCTACCAAGTATTTATTTAATTAAAACAAACTTCACATTGTGAAAAAACTAATTCCTCCATCAGAAATCAAGTTTGCCCATCCCTCATTCTTGTATACCCCTCACTGAAACCATTGCTTTGTTACTGTATGTGTGCCATGTCAACAATGACTTACTGACCAAAGTATCATTGTTGTAAGTTGTGTTTGGCAAAACCACTTTTTCAGAATGTTTGTTGGCTCCCAAACATTCCTTAAAAATGCCCCCTTTTATGTATATGAAACTTGCTGACCCTAACAAGAGGATAATAATTGAACTGCACATCATGTGTGCAGATTACAGATGCCACTAGTGGTAATTTCGTTGTCTAATGATTGTCGTCTTATTTATTGTCAACAAACTATTTTCCCCTAACATAAGACGATTAACTAATTACAACAAATGCACGCTAAAAAGATTGTGACGAAAATAAATGATGTTTTAGTCAACAAATAAAAAAGAGATAAACATGTTGACAGAAACTAAATCAATTAATATTTCATTTCATCTTGTAGATAGGTGTGATAAGTTTGGAGTATATCGAATTGCAGGTCTTTACTAGCGTACGTGAGACGGGCCAGGAGTGAGTTATGAAGGGTAACCAATAAGATGCTTTTATTTGGGAGATTAGGAAGTTGGATCTCCCACGGCCAAAACCAAACTATGCATTTTAACAAGTTCCACATCATAATAATTGTGCACTTACACACTGAAAGGAGGACATATTTTTGAAACTATGACGACATTAGCAGACGAGTCATCATGACCATGTCCACCGCGCTTGCAACAAAAGGAGGGAGAAGATACAGTGTTTCCTATGTATTAATAAATTAGAGGGGACTCTTACGAACAAATTACATTTTCCCCGCCACAAATGCATCTTTGCTGCTTCCGGTTCTTCCACGCGCATAAACAAATGATAAAAGTGTGGCAGCATGCATCGTAACTTTGCTTCACTACACACATACACACCTGTTTTGCCAGAGACGTAGAAGAAAACTAAATAGAAAAAGTGCCTAAACGATAATTATTCAAATTGACCTGTGGAGCAAAAAATTACCAACTGCATTATTCCTGACCATAAGTTCAGGCAACGTTTGTGTTAAAGAAATGCTTTGCAGGTAGTCTAAATAAAGGTGCTTTTAAGGAAACTTTAAAGAAGCCTTATCTCTTGTAATGTATGTTTTAGTCGACTAAATGTATGTAATCTTAGCTGACTAATATATTGTGTAATTAAAAAAAATAAAATAAAAATAAAAATCAAAAGATGATGACTAAAACTAAGTATCTACTGTCAAAATGAACACTGGAAGACACGGTATGGGATTGTCACGGTTTAGTACATACCTCAGTACAGTAAGGGAGCAGAATATCAACACAAAAAACTGCTTAGCTTTTTTAGCTTTAATGATTTTTCAAAGAAAACATTAAAAACTACAAACTGCTGGCAGTTTATACTCCAACTGGTAGAATTGTCAAACAAAAAATAAAAATAAAGACGATACAAAAGCTGGGTACAGATACTGTAGGTCAGGGGTCACCAACGCGGTGCCCGCGGGCACCAGGTAGCCCGTAAGGACCAGATGAGTAGCCCGCTGGCCTGTTCTAAAAATAGCTCAAATAGCAGCACTTACCAGTGAGCTGCCTCTATTTTTTAAATTGTATTTATTTACTAGCAAGCTGGTCTCGCTTTGCCCGACATTTTTAATTCTAAGAGAGACAAAACTCAAATAGAATTTAAAAATCCAAGAAATTATTTTAAAGACTTGGTCTTCACTTGTTTAAATAAATTCATTTATTTTTTTACTTTGCTTCTTATAACTTTCAGAAAGACAATTTTAGAGAAAAAATACAACCTTAAAAATGATTTTAGGATTTTTAAACACATATACCTTTTTACCTTTTGAATTCCTTCCTCTTCTTTCCTGACAATTTAAATCGATGTTCAAGTAAATTTATCTTTTTTATTGTAAAGAATAATAAATACATTTTGATTTAATTTTTCATTTTAGCTTCTGTTTTTTTGACGAAGAATATTTGTGAAATATTTCTTCAAACTTATTATGATTAATATTCAAAAAAAATATTCTGGCAAAGCTAGAAAATCTGTAGAATCAAATTTAAATCTTATTTCAAAGTCTTTTGAATTTATTTTAAAATTTTTGTTCTGGAAAATCTGGAAGAAATAATGATTTGTCTTTGTTAGAAATATAGCTTGGTCCAATTTGTTATATATTCTAACAAAGTGCAGATTGGAATTTAACCTATTTAAAACATGTTATCAAAATTCTAAAATTAATCTTAATCAGGAAAAATTACTAATGATATTCCATAAATTATTTTTTCAATTTTTTCAAAAAGATTCGAATTAGCTAGTTTTTCTCTTCTTTTTTTCGGTTGAATTTTGAATTTTAAAGAGTCGAAATTGAAGATAAACTATGTTTCAAAATTTAATTGTCTTTTTTTTCGTGTTATCTCCTCTTTTAGACCGTTCAATTAAGTGTAAATATCATTAATTATTAATAATAACATAGAGTTAAAGGTAAATTGAGCAAATTGGCTATTTCTGGCAATTTATTTAAGTGTGTATCAAACTGGTAGCCCTTCGCATTAATCACTACCCAAGAAGTAGCTCTTGCTTTCAAAAAGGTTGGTGACCCCTGCTGTAGGTCAATATACTGTTACTATAGGCTATATAAATGTTGCTTTATTGGTGACAAATTATTATATATTATAAATTAGTGTAATGTATAAGTGCCACAATTGTTAACAATTAATTTTATTTCTAGGTAATGCTGAGGGCCAATGAAAAACGGTCAGCTATTTAGGTGCTTTTAGTCTGACCTGAAATGCTCTTTCTCTATATTCACTCGTTGCAACTATCAAACTTGTTACATGCTGCTATTATCAATTAAGTCATATCTATCCAATGTAATATTCTTGGCCAGAAAGACAATATTAGGTTTCTTGGGTTAAATTATTGCTCTGCTTCTCTTCTTGCATTCCCAGTCTTCTGTCCGCCTCAGCCACCGTGTATGTTTTTTTCTTAGAACCTTTGGATCCCATGTACATCTGGTGTTTTAGTCAAGTACCGGTAGTAGGCAGCTTCGAATAGATAGTATTTATAGTCCTGTGTCATTAGGTTTCTTGGGTTAAAGGGGCTTGCTAGCTACAGCAAGAGGTAAGCTAGCTTCTTGCGTCAACAGCTGAATGGCTTTTGATTTGTAATGCACAACACAATAGGATAGGACAACACTCTGTACTGACTGAAAAACATGAACAATCATATTACAGTATCTGTAAAGTATTAGTCCACATTTCATTTTTGTTTGTACACAACTAGTTCGACAGTGTATGTAGTGTAGTTATAATAGCAGTCATCATCAATATTATAGTGACTCACTCAAAGGACAGTTGCGGCCACGTTTCCAATTGATTTTGGGTAAGCACAACACTTATGTCGGCATAGCTTGGCTCCAAGTTCCCGATTTATACCGTTCAGTCATGTCGACGTTTCAGCCTCTCTTCGTGTTCGTGTCTATAACCACCAGTTCATCCTCTGTATATTCATGTTCAAAAAGATAAGGTTGGGAATCCTCATTTTTTCTAGGAATACTCGTCTTTGTTGTCTGTTACCAAGTCTGCGATTAATTAGAATGCACTCGCGTTTGCTTCTGGAAGTAGGAACACACATTTGTTGCCGGAGGTCGGAAGTGTGCCACTATGAAAACGAAAATAAATGCGCTGAGGTAATGCTTAAAATGACCAAAATACAGTAAATATTGAACATATTACATAATATTATGTATGTGTCTGTTACCTCATTATAGATATAGTTGCAATGTGTGTATACAATGTTGATGGGGGGTTTTGAAGTTGTTTTATAGGGCTTTGAAGGATACAATGGTGACTCCCATTAGCCGCATTTTGCAAGCACTTTTGTTTGCCACTATGAAAACTAAATTAAATGCGCTGAGGTAATGCTTAAAATGACCAAAATACAGTAAATATTGAACATATTACATACTATTATGTATGTGTCTGTTACCTCATTATAGATATAGTTGCAATGTGTGTATACAATGTTGATGGGGGGTTTTGAAGTTGTTTTATAGGGCTTTGAAGGATACAATGGTGACTCCCATTAGCCGCATTTTGCAAGCACTTTTGTTTGCCACTATGAAAACGAAATTAAATGCGCTGAGGTAATGCTTAAAATGACCAAAATACAGTAAATATTGAACATATTACATACTATTATGTATGTGTCTGTTACCTCATTATAGATATAGTTGCAATGTGTGTATACAATGTTGATGGGGGGTTTTGAAGTTGTTTTATAGGGCTTTGAAGGATACAATGGTGACTCCCATTAGCCGCATTTTGCAAGCACTTTTGTTTATCATCTTTAGAATCCTAAAAAAAAGACAGGTGTGATCTTGTCTCTCATAATGATTGTGAACAATAGGCAAAAATTACAAAAAAAGTGCAGTTCCTCTTTAAGTTTTTGCTTTTACTACTTCTCTTCTTGCCTTCCCCCTTATCCACCGTAAATGTTTTGTTCTTAGAACCCTTTGGATCCCATGTACATCTGGTGTTTTAGTCAAGTAGTAGGCAGCTTAAAATACATAGAAGAGCTTTTATAGTCCTGTGTCATTTTCGATCATTTATTTCAAGTATAGGACATCTGCCGTCATCCCCTCATGCGTGCTGATGTCATTTATTGCCATGTGTCATTTTGCTGTTATCAACTCCGTTTGAAACACACTTCGTATTCTTCTACATTCAATTAGCCAAGCATTGCAAGGCTAATTTGATCTTTGATCATATCAAGTTGGTATGGAAACAATAAGCATCAGCTTGAGCTGGAAATGGTGACATACACAATATGCATTCATTGTGATTTATGTTGAAGCCATGTTCATTATGGGAGAAACACACTGCATGCCAGCGTTTTTATGCCAAAGCATTTATTTTTGTTAATTGAATGCTTTTGTCTTGGCAGGTATGGAACGCTGTTAGACCTGGGCGAGAAACGCAAGAACATGTTGGAGAAAAGCTGCAAGAAGTTTATGTTGTTTCGCGAAGCAAACGAGCTTCAACAGTGGATCAATGAGAAGGAGAATGCCCTCACCAACGAAGAGGTGGGCTCAGACCTGGAGCAGGTGGAGGTCCTACAAAAGAAGTTTGACGATTTCCAGAAGGTACTATTCCCTAACAATGTACAAATGTTTTGTTTTTGTTCTAACATTCAATGATTCTATTGAAATTAATATTACATTTTATTCAGTTTTTGACATTGGATCAGGATGGCCACAATTGTAAAAAAAATGTTTTAAAAATACAAACATAAACTTATGTTACTTTTATAATGAAAGTAAAAGTGTTTTGTGTCCATGCTGCTTGTTCATAAAGAAATAACAAATTCACATACAATACAATGTCTTACACCTTCTTATATCCATTAATGTTATACACTTGTACTCATTATGGTCACTGGTAAGCTGTAGACTATCCCAGCTGACAATGGGCAAGAGGATGACACTAGTGTTGCTGGCCTTGCTTTTTCTTTAAGTACACTTTTTACTTTGCACCTCTTTATTTTTGTTTTATTAACACATATACACATAGATGCCCAAATGGAGATTCAAACCCTCAATCTCCTGAGTGTGTGGCTAACATGCTAACCACTAGGCCGCTGTGCAGGCCACCTTCTCGCATTTACTTTTTATTTTGGACAAGTGATGTTACATTTGCCAGTTTATCTCACAAAGTCTCATTTTGTCATCTGTGTAGTAACGCCTTTTAAAACCAAGAAGTCATGCACCAAAACACAGAAAAACAGTCATGTTTGTTTTAAGCAGCCGTTTTGGGTCATTTCCATAGTCCTTACACAAAAGAACGTGATTAAATTAAGTAGAATAGTAAGGCTTATTAATAAGATGAAATGGATGAAAAATGTGGGTGTGGCCTGGCAGCAAATTAAACATATTTGTTGTTTTGTGGCTTTGCAGGACCTGAAGGCCAATGAGTCCCGCTTGAGGGACATCAACAGAGTGGCTTCTGAGCTGGAGTCTGAAGGTCTCATGGCCGAGGAGGCACCTGTGGTTCAAGCTCAGGTAAGATTTACTCACCTGTCTCACTGCTTCCATTTCAAGTGTGCCTTCATTTGCTCTTTCTTCTTTTGCAGCAGCAAGAAGCGTTAGGTTCGGCGCCTGGCAAGATGGTAAGCTACATTGCATGTCATTGTATATTGTATGTGATACTTAAGAAAAATATATACATTTACCATAACCAAGTCTTATTTCTTCGATAGGATGAAACTGATTCCAAAGGTGCATCTCCATGGAAGGTAATTGTTCCTGAACTGCTCCTCTTTTGTTGGACATTGGCTTACATTTAAGTCTGCAAAGGCTATGCAAGAACAATAGTTTGCTGTGTAAAAAGACAAAGTAGACAAATATTTGTCATCTTTTCAAACCTGAAGTCCTGATTATATTATTCCAGGTAGCTTTTATAAGTGCCATGTCACTTTCTTTTCATTTCCATCTCTGACTGTACCAATATGCATATCTATACTCCTAATGTAATAGTAATGCTTATGCTTTGTTTACTTCCAACATGCTTGAATAAGGGTGTCTCAATATGATATTAATAGTGGATATCAGTCCGATATCAGCAAAAAAACAAGTACCGGTATCTGATTATATTGGCTTGCATTTTAAATCTCAGCTATAAAGCCTCCATCCTGCAGCGTGTTCACTTGTGCAAAGTTGGACAGCCAGTTAACATCTAAATTGAGTCGCACGGTATACCGGTACTAATAAAGTACCGTAGTACCAATGAATTATGACAATACTATACTGCCTTCAAAACTGACGATTAAGGTGAAGTTTTAAACGCAAACGCCGCACTGCAAGCTCTGCTTTAAAACATGCCTCACCAAAGGTGGCGGTACAGTATTACCACCTTTGCTTCAAACTTAGGTAAACATTTAAATAACAAACATTCAGATCTGCACAAAGAGTTTGAAGAGCAACAGGTAATGTAGTTAACTAGCTCCTCTGCTTTCTCAGGGCATTCAATCGATCGCAACCAGACTGTTTGGTTTTGACAAACCAAACCAAACAATGACCTAGATGAATGAGTGTAATTTATTCAAATATGAGTGATGATGTATGAGTGTGATATTTGTTACAATGTTATTATTAATTTTACTTAAGTGCAAGTTAGTAACATAGAAAGCATGAAATCAAAAAACAAGGTAATTTAAAAAAACATTTATTAGCTTTAGCATCAGCCTGCTAAACCCATTAGCATTAGGCTCACTGATTTGAGCTAACGAAACAAATGTGCATGTAGAGCATGTAATGATAGTCCAGTATTTGTGATGTGATTTAACCGTTTACTACCTCCTGTATTGTGGTGCTTTTGCTCCAGTAAATTGAGCTTTTAAAAAGTGAAATACTATCAACTTGTAAACTGTCGGCCTTTTTTTTGTCAATAGAACATACGTATGGCTGTTCAAACAACCGCTAACTTCAACACCATCAAGGTAAGCATACCCACACCTTAAGATTTTCTCCTATGTATTTCATGAAATACTCAAACATAAAGTGTTTTTGCAACTATGGAGTAACACTGTAAACACTTAACCTAACACAAACCTTTTTATTGTCATGTATATGTAATTTATCATTTTCACCCTGTTTGATTAGAGAGTAAAAAAAAAAACATCACGTAGTCCTACTTAATAAAGCATCAGTGAATAATTTGTGATGACAAATTGAATGTGGTCTTCAGATGATTTAAGAAAATAGAACGTAGGAAAACGTTGCTAAGGTTGAACTGTTATTGATCATTGATCGACGCACTGCAATTATGTAGAATGCCACTTGATCAATAGGGTTGCTGGAAAAAATGTATTCACATTTGAATTCTTATTTATCATCATTCTAAATTGTTTAAATTTTTTTTTTAAATACGTTTTTATTTCATTCGTTAGCAGCCAAGAGGAGTTTCTGAAACCTGTAACCTGTTATTAAAATGTTTTATTATAATTTATATACCAACTAATATATTGTGAGAATCGATTGTAATCGAGAATTGTGTTGAATCGCAAATCAATTGTCACCCTAAGAATCGGATTTGAATTGAATCAGGAGTTGGTGTAAGATGTACATCCATATTGATCACATGTATACATTAAATATTACATCTCATGTCATTGATGAGCAGTACTATAGAAGTGTTGACAACTTTGACAATGACATGTCACTCACTGCATTTAAAATGCTTAATCAGTGATGCAGTTTTACACCAAGGAACACACAACAAAAATGAAATAATGAAAGAAATGCTTTGTATTCAAATGTAACAGTTGTAGTGCAAAATGTAAAGGGCAAGTACACTCTTGAGTCGGATTAATCTTCTTATTTGTTTATTAAGTACTGACAAGCCCATTGTTTCATTATGCAGGAACTGAACAACCGCTGGAAATCGCTGCAGCAGCTGGCTGAAGAGCGAAGCAATGTTTTGGGTAGTGCCCATGAAGTACAGCGATTCCATAGGTAACAATCATCATCAAACATTTTACACGTCAACACAGACTGTATTTAGAAAATCATAACTCAATCATGTCCAATAGTCCTCATCTGTTAACCAATGTAAGTTAGAAATGTCAACCCGGACAGTACTGACAAAAGATGATAATTTTCACACATGCTACTCATTGAATATTACAATTGGTATTACAGGTATGTGGAAAACACAGGAGATACGCTGGATTCATACACCATGCCAACACAAACGCCAATATTTTCAAAAAATACTTACTTTATAACACCTCTGATTATTATTATGGTTATATATTACATGCACTATGTACATTATATTATAAATCTTTTGCATGGAATACACAAAACCACATACATGTTTTTTTAATGTACATGTATTTTACAAATTTAACACTGCATGGAATACAATCATCACCTGTTAATCAATAACTTCATTACTGGTGCTGTTTAGTAAGATTTAAATCCATGCAGTAATTACACAATTGTGTATTTCTCGACACAAACACTGACTGAACGATCACTTTTTCACAACTTTTATCCTGGTCGGAGTTTTCCAAAGTCTTATTTTTGTGCACTAAACCTGTAAAAAAGTATTTTTCTAAATACCCATGTTCTTGTAGACAAAAACCACAGTTACAGCTGTCAAGATTGTTGGTGAACACAGACGACTCTTTAAGTAGTATTTGTCAAAGTTTGCGTACCAGTACATTGTGTCCAGCAGGAAACGTGTTTGAAAAGTCATATATGCTGAAAACATATGTGTCTGTTGAAGGTTGGAAGTTTTGTGCAACCAACAAATCAGACACTTGAACAATTTTAGCAGAAGATTTGACAGCATAGTTTGAATTTCCAGGATGGTGGAATGTGTTGAAGGTGGAATGGTTTGAATCGGTTGAAAAATGTGGGAATTGTGGAACTTTGAAAAATGTCCTATTCATTTCAATGGGAATTTCATGGACATTTGGGAATTTCGGCAAAAGCGGGAATTTTTTTGGAAAATGTTAAAAGACTTGAATGTTCTGAATTAGTTGAAATGTTTTGGTGTTGGAATTGTTGAAATTGGTCGAGAAATGTTGAAGTAGTACCATTTTTAATTGAGAAATGGTATTAGGAATTCCAGTAATTTCTGGAAAATTGGGAATTTTTAGAGTTCAAAAAACAACTTTGTTTATTGTCCTGATTAAGAGGAATGTTTGGACGGTGCAACTGTTGAAGTGGGTTGAAAGATGTGGAAGGTGTAGTCGCCAGAAAAAAGGGTGAAAATAGGGCTTTGGAAAACCAGGAATTCTGGAAAATCCTGGAATGGTTTGGAACTTTGAAGAAAGGTAGTTTGAATTTCCAGGATGGTGGAATGTGTTGAAGGTGGAATGGTTTGAATCAGTTGAAAAATGTGGGAATTGTGGAACTTTGAAAAATGTCCCATTCATTTCAATGGGAATTTCATGGACATTTTGGAATTGCTGCAAAAGTCTTGTTGCTTAAAACTTCCTTTATTTGGACAGACCCATCATTAGATGTTTCACTACTAAATAATGAGCAATCTGTTTCCCCCAGAGATGCAGATGAAACGAAAGAGTGGATTGAGGAGAAGAACCAGGCTCTCAACACGGACAACTATGGTCACGACTTGGCCAGTGTTCAGGCTCTGCAGCGTAAGCACGAAGGCTTTGAGAGAGACCTGGCGGCTTTGGGCGATAAGGTAACTTTTTTGTTTGGCTCATGTCAAAGGAGTAGACAAGTGTTCTCATGCTGGCTTTCATATCCAGGTCAACTCTCTCGGTGAGACAGCACAACGTTTGATCCAATCCCACCCAGAAGCAGTGGATGACATCCAGGAGAAATGTACTGAGCTTAACACTGCCTGGAGCAGCCTGGTAGGACGCGCTGACCAACGTAAGGACAAACTTGGAAACTCGCATGACCTGCAGCGCTTTGTCTCGGACTTCAGGTGAGAGCAGCAGTTTTTAACACCTGCATGTTACAAGAAACTTAATGTACACACTAATGTACTTTGTCTTTATGTACACAGTAATGTACATTAATATGCCAGTTCTATGATTAACTACATTCCTCCATAAAAACAGCTTGTTTGTTTGTGTTAAACCTGCTCTATTTCTACACAGAGATCTCATGTCCTGGATCAATGGAATCCGAGGATTGGTTTCCTCAGAGGAGTTAGCTAAAGATGTGACTGGAGCTGAAGCCCTTCTTGAACGACACCAGGTGTGGGATGAATAATACTATTTTTTGGCGTTGAATTTCAGTGTTACTTATTATCCCATAACGCAGCTAAATGGCTACTTGGTAAAAACGGTGCCAATACCAGTACTTTAAAAAAAGAAAACAAAAATGTTATCAAAAGACATTGCCCTTTTTTATTTTAGTGGAATTTTGTGACATACAAGTTGAACAGAATAGTAATTTAGGTACTTCAATAATACAATTGACCCATTAACCAATATGAAATCAGATCTACAACAAATTGTTCTAATTATCATAACAAAACTAGCAGTAATACACAACACTGGGAATGTTTTGGTAATATTTTACTGTACTTGAAGTGTATACATTCCACTCATTATTTGCAAAAATGTAGCTCTTTTGGAGCAGAAATAGATCATTGTGTCAATGTTGTACTAGCATTACAATTGTGTGGTAGTTCATTCTAAAAGTAAGAGTTGTGTATTCTTTAAAAATAAATAATTACGTACAAGATGTTGATACAGCATCGCCTTCAAGCACTTGTTGCAGGTGGCTGACTCAGCATTTTTCGGTGAAGTACAAGCACACTTTCCTGTGTCTCTTGAGTATTTTAGCGATATGCTCACAAGTGTAATACGTCACCGCAGTTGACTCACCACTAACTGTACCCTAATTTTTCACTCTTTTCAGTGCCACTAAATTAATAGTAATTGTAGCACCTAATTAAGGCACTGATGTTTACTACTTTTTTCCTAAAATCTTCCGTTTATGTTAACGCTGTTGCCTTTATGCTACTGGCTTTCGCTACCCATTTTTATTTATTGTTATCTTGTTAAGTGTTATTAGGCTGGTATGTTGGGTAAAACAAACATCTGCTCAGTGTGAACACTCATACCTTCCTTGGTGCACAAACAGCCCACTTTCACCAACAGTGGGCCAAGCGACGGGTCTGGGGTACTTGTTTGGTTGATGTGAACTCATTTCAACAATGAATACAGTATGAGGGTTTTTCAAGGTCTAAAGCATGGGTGTCAAACTCTGGCCCGCGGGCCAAATTTGGCCCACCGTGTAATTTCACTTGGCCCTTGAGGCAATATCAAATTAACACTAAAGCTGGCCCGCCGATCCTCCCGGGATTCTTCCAAACGCCAGCCAGCCAGCCAGCCAGCCAGCCAGCCAGCCAGCCAGCCTAACAAGTGCTGGCCCAGTCACATAACATGTGCGGCTTCTGCGTGCACACACATTAGAATGCAACGCATACTTCATCAACAGAGATACAGGTTACACTGAGGGTAGCCTAATAAAAAACTATAACACTGTTAGAAATATACGCCACACTGTGAATCCACACCAAACCAGAACCCTTTGTAGCACTAACTCTTCCGGGACACTACAATTTGTGTGTGTGTGTGGGGGGGGAGGTTTGGTGGTAGCGGGGGTGTATTTTGTAGTGTCCCGGAAGAGTTAGTGCTGCAAAGGATTCTGGGTATTTGTTCTGTTGTGTTACGGTGCGGATGTTCTCCCGAAATGTGTTTGTCATTCTTGTTTGGTGTGGATTCACAGTGTGGCGTATATTTCTAACAGTGTTAAAGTTTTTTATACTGGCACCCTCAGTGTAACCTGTATCACTGTTGATCAAGTATGCGTTGCATTCGCTTGTGTGTGCGTACAGAAGCCGCACATTTCTTGTGACTGGGTCTGAACGATGTTGGAATGGATGAAAAGCAGACGTGACGATAGCTCGTGGAGTACGTTAAAGGTTAATGTGTTCAACCTTGGCCCGCGGCTTTGTTCAGTTTTAAATTTTGGCCCACTCTGTATTTGAGTTTGACACCCCTGGTGTAAAGTATGGCTGTGACAATTATTTGATTCTATAGATTTAAATCAATCATTTAATGAATAGTAAAATAATAAATATAACTTTGAAAATTCACACTGCTCAGAGTACCCGGAACTTAATATAGTTTCTGCAATGGCGCTGCAATAGAGCGCACATGAGTGTGTGTGAGTGCTGTGATGTGTGTGTTGGGGTGAACATCAGAGATTTTGTATTTATTTTTCATTAATGCAAACATGTTAAGATTGCACTTTCAATGTTGATGATGTGCATTTATTACTAAAAAGAATGAAGGTTACAATAGGCAGAAAAATCCTTTATTTCAACTATTTTCCCTTAAGTACACATTGAGACCATAAAGTGTGTTTTATCTGATTAATTGATTGCTAAAATAATCAATTGCTGCAGCACTAGTTTAAAGGCTTCATTATGCTTCATTGTAGTCACTATGCCCACCCTTCTGATAGCCTCAATCTATTTCACAAAGGTGAGCTGTGTAACCGTTGCATGAGTCCAGGCAGAAGATGGGCTTATTTTGAATGCTTGTTTGAGCGTTTGGGCTGTGGAAAACTTGGCGATTATGAAGCTATGTAATTGGGGAATAAAGAAACTATTTGAGAACTAAATTTTTTTGTGCAAAACAAACAAGCGTTACTGGAAGCAACACACTCAGTAATTATTTGCAGAAAGTACGCAATACATGTAGCCAACAGTTGCCATGCAAATTTTGAATAACTTGCTTTCTGTCATACAAGATTTATGCATTTGAAGTATAAATTTGTGACTTCGGCTCTCCTGTTCTGGGGGAAACCCTCTTCAGAATAGGCTGACCAATCACGGCTCTGCGGTCCGCATCGCGTTTAACCTAAGAATGGATTTTTTTTGGGAGAGTGTGTCAAGATCCATCAGGGGGAAGAGCAAGTCGTGTACGCTTGTGCTTTGACACTGTATTATAATGAAGCCTCTCTCTAGGCAAGGCAGCCCTCACACTTTGTAAACTTTGTGTAAACAAAACCTTTATAGTACAACAAGCCATCATGTGCTCACTTTTTTTGTCCATATGTCCATGTTTGCAGGAGCACCGCACCGAGATCGATGCTCGTGTTGGTACCTTCCAGGCCTTTGAGCAGTTTGGACAGCAGCTTTTGGCTCAGGGTCATTATGCAAGTCCAGACATTAAGCAGAGACTGGAGGCTTTGGACAACGAGCGTGCAGACTTGGAAAAGGCCTGGGTGCAGCGGCGCATGATGCTGGACCAGTGCCTCGAGTTCCAGGTAAACAATGGATTACTAGAACTGTGTCGCCAAAACTTGTTTGCTTCTTGTGTATGCAAAGCAGGAACAATATCTTTACTCTTTATTACTCTAATGGAAAAACTTTCATACTCGCAGCTTAACAGTTCCCTGATATTGTCAACCAAAGCAACGTGTTGGCACATAAAACAACGTTTTAGATGGCCAAACACTTGACAAGCCTAAAACAAATAGAGAATAAGTATTGTTGGATGTGTATTGTTTAAATTTAACATCTGTGTATCGATGTATGCAATAGCTAAGTTCGTATGTATTTATGATACAAGAGCTGCATTCAAGTAAATGTATGTGTTTAACATCTGTATTCAACTATTAATGTGCATTGATGTCTTCAACAGCTCTTCAGCAGGGACTGTGAGCAGGCTGAGAACTGGATGGCAGCTCGAGAAGCCTTCCTTGCAAGTGATGACAAAGGAGACTCTCTTGACAGTGTTGAGGCGCTCATTAAGAAACATGAAGATTTTGATAAGGCCATAAATGTGCAGGTGATTGTTGCATGCTTTTGTAACCTTCAGTGATGACTGCTTTTGTTTCTACAAATCAATCCGTCTCAATACACAGGAAGAGAAAATAGCTGCTCTGCAATCCTTTGCTAACCAGCTGATTGGGGCAGACCATTATGCCAAACCTGAGATCCTAAATCGCCGTAATGAAGTCCTTGACAGGTTGGTATTATTTTCACATCACATTTGTTTCACTTAAATATATTTTTATTTAAAGACACAGCAAATACACTGCAAAAAGTCAGTGTTCAAAACCAAGAAGAAGAAAAAAAAAATTAGGGGTATTTTATCTGAACTAAGCAAAATTATCTGCCAATAGAACAAAAAAATTTGGCTTGTCCAGACTTTTCAAAACAAGTAAAATTAGCTAACCTTGATTAACCCAAAAATACCTTAAAATAAGTATTTTCTCACTAATAACAACTGTACTACTATATGAGTACCGGTACGTATTTTCTATTGTTTCATTGAAAATAAAACAGCAGAGTCCATTTGGCTGTCATCTGTTGTAATATGAGACACAATTGTGTCAAAGTCAGGATTTTTTGTTTATGTTTGAAATTAAAAAAAAGGATTACTTTAAAACAGTACCGGTAGTTTTATACTTGTGAGTGTTGATGACACAGCTTTGCAACAGTTGATATTCTAGTTTCAAGCATGTTTTACTCAATATAGGTCATAAAATCTCAGCAACAAGCTTTCATATCTTACTGAGATCATTTAGGACCAAAACCGTTAAAACAAGTAAAACACTCTAACATAAAATCTGCTTAGTGAGAAGAATTATCTTATCAGACAGAAAATAAGCAAATATCACCCTTATTTGAGATATTTAATCTTACTTTGATTTCAGTTTTGGCAGTGTACCAAAGACTATAAAAATGGGACCCATTACCTCCCTGCTTGGCACTCAACATCAAGGGTTGGAATTGGGGGTTAAATCACCAAAAATTATTCCCGGGCGGGGCCACCGCTGCTGCTCACTGCTCCCCTCACCTGGGGAGCAGGTGAGGGGATGGGTCAAATGCAGAGGATAATCTCACCACACCTAATGTGTGTGTGACAATCATTGGTACTTTAACTTTTAACTTTAAATATCAACTTGAGGCACTTTTTATGTAGAGAGGCTTTAGGACCACTCCAGTAAGCAAACACTTTAACCAATGCAAGGAAAATCTCACATCTAAGTGTCTCCTGATGGCAAAGGCAAAAATTATTTCTGTCTTTAAATGTGGTAGGATAGTGCTGTACAAAAAGGATTGCTGCTAAGGTTGGATGCAGTTTGATAATTTACATTTCTTAAAAGATCCTAAAGTTAAGTTAAAGTTAAAATACCACTGATAGTCACACACACACACACACACACTAGGTGTGGTGAAATTACCCTCTGCATTTGACTCATCCCCTTGTTCCACCCCCTGGGAGGTGAGGGGAGCAGTGAGTGGCTGCGCTCGGGAATCATTTTGGTGATTTAACCCCCAATTCCAACCCTTGATGCTAAGTGCCAAGCAGGGAGGTGTTGGGTCCCATTTTTATAGTCTTTGGTATGACTCTGCCGGGGTTTGAACTCACAACCTACCGACACTAACCACAAGGCCACTGAGCAGATCCTGAGTGTTATGGGGAAAAAAACGGCAAAGTCAAGTGGGGTAGACGCCCAAAAATTCTGCTATATTGACTAAGTTACAGGGCTGTTTGTGGAGAAACACGTCAAAACTCCTTTTACTCCAGATATTTATAATAGTCAATAACTTTTAGCTCCTGTAGGTGTGTTTGGCCAGAAGGAAAATGTATGCAAATTGAGCTGATGACGCTACAGAAGCGACATGCTTTATAAACTGTAAATGCCATTTCAGAATTATTACTTAGGAGTTAATAATACTGCACAACTTATATAACTATAATAAATGAAATATTGTAGACGCACACATGTAATCTGCAAGAGTAGATATTGGTTGATATGTTTATTGTTTAATACAAAAAATACAAATGTGTGCCAAGAGGAAAGCTATGAAGTTGTGGGCATGTTAATAAATATTCTGTCTTACATCCTTCTCAATTCAACACACTTCTTCCAGAAAGTACCGCATGTCTGACATTATCATTAACAAGTGAAAATCCTGACAATTGGCTTGATTTTAAAGATGGCGCCGCCTGAAAACCCAGATGATAGAAAAGCGCTCCAAACTTGGTGAATCCCAGACACTGCAGCAGTTCAGCCGAGATGTGGATGAAATTGAAGCATGGATTAGCGAGAAACTGCAGACTGCAACAGATGAGTCCTACAAGGACCCCACCAACATACAGGTATGCATTTCATTGCAAGAGTGCAAACCCGCATACAATACTTTACACTAGTTAACTGAACGATTACAGAGGTTAAGTGTAAACTAACACTATTTAACTAAGTTAACTTTAAGTTAACACTAGCTCACTAAGTTACAACTATTTAACTGTAAGTTCACACTAGTTAACTGTACCGTGACATGAGTTACGTAAATTAACAGTAGTTAACTGTAAGTGTACACTAGTTAACTAAGTTAACCATAAATAGATGTTGGTTAACACAAGGTAACACTCACTTAACACAAGTTACCACCTGCTAACTGTACACATTAGTTACTAAAAGTTGGTACTAGTTTAAAAAAATAGCTGTTAACACTATCTAACTGTAAGTTAACTAAGTAAACACTGGTTAACACATTTATCTCTAGTTAGCTGTAGGTTCATCCAAATTACCTGTAGTTAATACTAGTTCAATGTAAGTTAGCTATATGTTCACTATATGTTTAACTGCAAGTGGCATAGTAATTACAGTTACTGTAAATTAACACAATATACTACTGTTAACTGTAAAGTATTTACTGTTAATTTAGAGTGAACACTAGTAACATTGGTTAACTAGTGTCACTGTAAGTTAACTAGTGAAGTGTAGGCTTGACACTATAGTTCATACTGGCCCGCAAGAAGACAAAACAGTGCTTCCTGGTCATTCTAATTTTGCTTACTTGTCACTCATTCAGAGCATTGTTATTTAATTTTAATAGAAGTATACCCAAAATACACAGCACCATTTTTAAATGACTTTTCTATTGAGGAAGATAAGCTACCTCCCTCTAGGGGGGGAAAAGTAATTTCCCTTTTGAAGGCTTAGTTCAATTTGTGTCCCCACTTTGGCTTGATTACAGTTCAATAATCAACAACTTTGTAATGAAATGTGAGTGATAAACAAGCAGAAACGGGGGCAAATTATACTGTACATATTTTCTTTTGAAAATGTGTAGTATTTTATCTAATCCGCTTGTGTGTCCTATCTGAATTAGACTAAAAATTGTCTAATGTGTGTGTTTTTCCTTAGCTTTCCAAGCTTCTGGTAAGTTTGAGTATTGTGAGTTCACTAACAAATTAGCAGTTTGAGTTCGCTTAGTGTAGACTTGATGTACAGTGGATATAAAAACACTTACACACACCCTTGTAAATGTTACCTTTTATGATATGGGACATTTCATACTGGAAAAAAAATGGAAGTTCATGTTAAGTAATTCCGTTAAAAGCAAACTCAGATCTGTTTACATTTGGATGTGAGTCTTTTCGCGTGGCCCTTTATCATCATGGTGTGTATTCCCTCGACATTCGTCCTTGCCTGTCATCATCTCTATCACAGTCTATTTAAAGAAGTACACATCTGCTAGCAAATTAAAAGACTTTGTCTGACACCAAATAGACTTCGAGCAGCATAATAGGTTTTAAAAAAAGTTATATTACGCCTGAGCATCAAAGCCAATGTAGTCTTTGAGTGCAGGGCAGTGCACGCAGGCCTATACTATAGGATAGACTTTATTTTATCACATTGGGCAAATGATGTGGTTGCAGTGCTGATAGTTCACAAACAATAAAGTAGAAAACAAAAGGAAAAGAGCAGAACTGATGCAATTTGCTGCCACTTCAGCGGCACCATTTCTATATACAGCTACATAAGTAAAACACAACAAGAAACCAAAAAAATAGAAATAAATAATACACATTGCACACATACAATTGCACCATGCATAGGCAAACAAAAAAACAAAAACACTATTTCAACACCCGTATTATAATGTAAAAACCAATTGTACAGTTCAACAACATTTTAACAAAAATATTTTCACCAGAGCAATCCTTTTAGTGTAGGCGTAACATGAGGAAACATTGTCCTTGAAGCACAAACACTGCTACTAATGTGTAATGGTGGCATGTAAGGCTATGTCTACACCCACACGCATATTTAAAAAAAGCATATTTTTCTTTGTTTGGTCCACAAACAAGCGTTGGAATTTCTCTTTGCTTTCAACGGAATTATAAAATATTATTTGAATATGAACAGTTTATATCGGTGTCACCTTTACATCCCAGAGACCTGGCAGTCAAACAGGGGTTTGTGTACAGTAGACGTTTTATTTCCACTGTAAAATCAACAATGTGTACTTTGGTTTTATAGTAGTGCTAGTTTGTGTCTGTCTTGTCTTGTCACATGTTCGAGTCGTTAAATGATGGACTAACATACAACTTGGCTCATTTCAGGCTATTACTGATTTGAGGGCGACAAGGATCCATTCATACATTCTCTTATTATTCAAAGTGCTTCTTTTTGCCATGAGCACCACAAATACACACAAGTGTGCGCACACACGTTTTGTATTCTACAGACATCCACCAACTAATGGAAAACTTGTGCAAGAAGGGGCTATCATTCTTTTATTCCTCATTAGTGGAAGCAAACCTTTCCAGCCGCACTGTCCCAATTTCCTTACTACTCTATACATATTACTTTGGACTGAAGCAGGACTTGAATTGGTCACATTTCAACCCAGTCCTTACGAACTGATCTACTTGGTCACCTCAGATTGTGCTGCTGGCAAGTTGTATTTACAAGTTTACATGCACTCATCATGGCAACCAATACACACTCTTAAATCTTTGTGTCCTGAAGAGTCCAGAATAACTTGTCATGGTTAAATTAAGGTCTACAGGCATAAAATAAAGCACTCATTGAATCAAATTGTAAAGTCCATTGTTGAAGGTTTTCGAAGCCAAGAACTACAGATAAATTGGTTTACAAAATAAAACCAAATCTTTCTGTTGACCTGACACGGTTAGGATCATGTTTTTTGTGTGCTTCAAATCAGTTTGAAGCGTAGATAGCAGATGCGTAGTGGCAGATGGAATCACAGAATTGGCCAATAAAAACGGAATTGACATAATGTGACTGAAATGCGGTCATCATGAAGAGAAAGAACGTTTGTCTGGGAAAATCGTGTTAACAGGGACGCCGCGTGTACCTCTTCACAAACACTCAACTGATTCAGTCAAAACTAAACTTTATACCCACCTCCATGGAGCCGCGCCAGCACTTAAGCCAGTTGTCCAGCTCCCTTCTCAGGCCAACTCCTTGCCTGCCACGGGTACTCAAACACAAGTGTGCAAAAAAACTATAAAGCTCATTACTTACTCCAATGAGTCGAACAGTTCCCAAATTACTTCTACGTGTCAGGTGATATGTTTATTTTTATATTTTATGACTACTTTTATAACCCCATTATTTACTTTTTACTTTTTAAATTTGATCTCAATTCTGTACACTGCTGCTGGAATTTTAATTTTCCTGAGGGAACTCTCCTGAATTAATCAATAAAGTACTATCTATCTATCTATCTACTTGTTGTCCAAATGCTGAGTCAAAAGCACAGAAAAAAACATTGTTCTAATGCTCACCAACTGGCTGTTGTTGACAGAACTACCGATGCCAGGGATTGTAGCACCTCATTGCGTGTTTACGTAGGTTTCTCCGACGCACAATGACACAACTCAAACTTTTCCAAAATACTTTTTCGACTCCCGAGTGATTTAATGCTTTGGTCAAAGTCTGCATTTGGCTATTTACACATACACCAATTTGCTTGAGAACCTATATCTCTCCTTGTAACGACTTTATCACCAATCTCATCTGTTTATGTTCTTCAGTTCTGTTAGCGACTTAGCACAGCAGCGAGCGAGAGCTCCTCTCTGCTGGTGTGTCAAATGTTTAGCTACTCCTTGACTTCAAAGTGCCTCTCCTCATAGTCCGTGACGACTAAGCTAGTATATTGGCTGGGTGGCTGAACAGTCGTCTCAAACTGAATAGCCAGCGGCCTTCACCGCAGTGAGCGAGTAGAAGCTCCAGCTATTCCCGCGCACATGTGTGAGCCTATAAACCTAACGTTGCTGAACAAAATTACCGAAAACTGCTTTGAAATAGTAACGATTAACTAATTACTTTATTAGAATAAGCAACACGTTACGTTACTGCTTACAACAAACATAATCTGAGTACTCTCAACACTGGTTATCTAGTCACTGGTTATCAAGTCATAACACACTTAGGCAACCTTGAACACTTTGCATGTTTTGTTTAAGATACTGGTATATACCGTATATCGCCGTTCGGCCTAAAAATACCAATATCAGTTTTGTTACATATCGCCCAGCCCTACTTATGTTTGTTATTTTACTTTAAAGCATAAAAACTGAAAGCATTTATTGGTACGTGATGTTATGTTACATTATTATGCTTTGACTTGAAATAATGGGCAAAATTGTCCAATTATATTTTGTGTCAATAAATGCAAGGATGTTTGCATTCATTTCAAGGGTCAGAGCTTGAGGAGTTATTTTTAAGTTTAATTTTGTAAAAACCAAACTGATAAATGGTCCTGGTGGATTATTGGGATATGTGGTATTCTGTGGTGTTAAATATAACAATGTACACCGAACCAAACCGAAAACACAAACCATAATAACATCCGAACCGTGCATTTTGTGAACCGTTTCACCCCTACTGAGAAGTGTCAATCATGGTTGTTGTGTTGACCGTGGGACTGCTACAGTGTACATAGTGGATACACTCCTGAACAGGGTTTCCGTAGGTCATTGAAAAGCATTAAATGTCTTCAAATGGAATTTGGGAAAATCATGGCCTTAAATGGCATTAAAAAGATTAAATTTAATGTCCACAGGCATTAATAAATTAATACAATTGTCAATAGGTCAATTGATGGAACGACGAATGAAAATTAACTCAATAACTTTGTCGTCATCGATAAATTGCACGGCACTGGCTTTCAAACTGGATATAAGAGGTCTCACTCTGTACATTGCTCTCTGCACCTAAGCACATATATTCGACAATGTAATTACATGAACAGAGTGAGCCTTTTGTCAGTCATCCACGATTCTTGTTTAGGTATGCGCAGGCGGGATCTACTTGCAATCCTTTTCCACACGTTTTCCTGTGTGAGCAACCACAACTCTTTTTGACTAGCCATTAGCTTCCTGTGGGTAGTAGGGGTTGTAGTAAACATTGCAATGGCATCTGCACTCACTTTTAATGTTGGAGCTGGATCTACCCAGTAAATCATTTTGATACATAGACACTGTAGGAGAAGACGTTCACAAAGGTGGGCTGTGCGAACCCCAGAAATGATCCTGTATTAAGCTGACGAGTCACAACTCTTTTCTTTTTTTCCAGCTTTATTTCACGAACAATGCAACATAAAAGTCAACATATATAAGTAAACATGTCTTTAAACTTGTTTTTCTAAATATATACATATAAATAATTTTCCTCTTTAACAGCAGTTAATAGAAGCAAAACTACCATAAGGAAAGAATAAACAAAAGAAACTTGTGCAAGGGATAACAAAAGAAAATAGAACCAAAAAATAAAAGCATCGTATTACATTTTGGGGTTTTTTGTCTTTGAATGGTCTTTAAATAATGCCTTTTAGGGTCTGGGCATTTTTCATTACCTTTATGTTTTTCTTAGTCAATTGTGAACACTGACGCAAAGCTTTTGCTTGTTTACTTATTGTAAACAATTAAGTGATTGACATTCCAAATAAGATAGTAAGAAAATACTACAGTAATGAGAGATAAGTTTATTGCGTTTGAAAGGGTTATGAACACCCGGATACCTGGAATGATACATCCTGTGTACGTTCTCAATTAAATCAATCAATTTTGTCTATACAGACAATTTTAATTACTGTATGCAGTTGGACATGGGCATTAAATTAGTTTTAAGTGTCATTAAAAAGATTAGATTAGCTGATACCTGCAGATTTCCTGATGAAGTACTACAAATTATTTAATCTCTTTTTCCATCACGGCATTCATCCTAATTACAAATCAAAACAGCTTTAAGACTGGAATACAGCCCACTAACTTGTTTCTTGGATCTATTTAAGTCCGTAAATTATGTATAATTGTAACCCTGTATAAAATCAATTAAAACTTGCACCCAAATCAGTAATTTTTTTTTTTAACCTTCAAAGACAGTTGGTTATAGTATCATTACACCCTGAGAAAGATACTGTAAATGATGAAGGGCACATGTAATTATGATATGTACGCCATGATGAGTGCAAGTGTTTATTCTGGGTTCGTAACTAAAATCCATAGATTTGTTTCTTGTTGTTGCCACTGTTTTGTGTCTGTTTTAAGCTTCAAAGTCTACTGACACTACTATATTAATTACATGCAAACTAAATAATTATGTTTTTTATTAATTTGGAGACCGAAGGCTTTGCTTCTACCTCAATTAGCTTACTTGGGGCCTGATTTACTAAGATCCAAATACCTCCTGCTAAACAGTGTGTGCAAAAAATAAAATAACGTGTGCTATGAGTGGGTATGTTGCGTGGGATCTACTAACACTGCGTGTACAATTAGAGAGCAGTGCACACCGCCTTATTTAAATGAGGGCTTTGCGTGCATACTGGACTTTTACCACAGAGACGATCATTTTCTGTAAATTCATGTTATCATGCTCCTACCTACGTGCGATGTGTTGAACCAGCAGCACACATCTATAATCTGTAGCACCTTTTCTGAATCGCAATCTAGACAACAGAAACATGCGCACATTGACACTTGTCTCTGTGCACAAGGATGTGGATTGCATCAAAAGTGCATTTGTGTGTCTCGAATTATTGAAATGCAAGAAAATGCACAATGAAAGACTTATTTTCATGAAGGAGATATATTGTACTAATATATTTCCTAAATATAAAAAAAAAACACTCCATAACGCATCAATTGAATGAATTTTAATCAGCCCCTTAAGTCATCCAGCAGCTATAAAAATTATAAAAGGAAATTGCTGACTAGATGATTTGTCTGTTTTTTTATTTCTGGCAGTCCAAAATGTTGACGCACACACACACATAAGACGGAGGATTCTAGCACTGATCCCGCAGCTGTGTGTGGAACTGTCAGTTCGTACGTCTTTCTGACACGTGCTAAATAAAAGACAAAATAGTACTTACAAAACAGTAACGAGTGTTGATTAATCACATTGCTTGAGCTAAATAGAGTTTTTCCGCTCAATTAACAGACACAATCCATTTTGAACACGTTTAGTAGATCAGTTTGCACGTGTTTTAGTACATCCAAACCTTTAGTAAATCAGGCCCTTAGTCAATAGCTTGGGTTGTAATTGCAATCGCATTTCCTGCATTCAATGTTAGACATGCTATCCTAAACGTAAGTTCTACCGGTGTTGCAACTTGTCATGGTATAATCTTACACTTTTTGTATCATCTTGATTGTCTCAATGGTGGCAGAGCAAACACCAGAAGCATCAAGCGTTTGAGGCGGAGCTCCATGCCAATGCTGACAGAATCCGAGGAGTGATAGATACTGGGAACTCTCTCATCCAGAGAGGGGCCTGTGCGGGCAGTGAGGATGCAGTGAAGGTATTTAAACCATGTGCTTTGTGTACATGTTAACTTGCAGTCGGCATGCTTTGAAGAATATTAGATTGATGCTGAAGTGCCATTTTAGCTGTGTGAAATGTACAGTACGTGTTGTACAAACATTTATTTTTCTCAATAGGTCCGCCTAAGTGCTTTGGACGAGCAGTGGCAGTTCCTCGTCAATAAATCTGCTGAAAAGAGTCAAAAACTTAAGGACGCCAATAAGCAGCAGAACTTTAACACTGGAATCAAAGACTTTGACTTTTGGCTCTCTGAGGTAATCATCTCAATAAGAACAGAGATGGTAAGGCTGTCTGTTGGACTGACACAATGTGTTTTTAGGTGGAAGCACTCCTTGCCTCAGAGGACTATGGTAAAGATCTGGCTTCAGTCAACAACCTGCTGAAGAAACACCAGTTGCTGGAGGCAGATATTTCTGCCCACGAGGTACATTGAACAAAGCATATCATTTCAGCAACACCAACTATATAGCGAGGTAGTATTTAATCATAGATTTTCTGTGCATAGACCACATGCAACAGTGTTTTTTGGATACATTAGATGTGTGTGTATATTGTAAAACGATATGAGATCTCCGCATCATGCTCTCTTCCTTCAATTGTCAATAACGTTTTGACCATTTTTCTCTCAAGTTAAACAGTTGATTTAACAGCAGGTAGCAGTGGGCAGTTAACTTCATATCATGCCATAACAACATTATTTATTATCTATATGCATGTTTAGGCATGTAGAGAGACTGGTAAAGTGTGGAGGCCAGCCAAGAATGGTGGTTCGTATAGCGCGGGCACAAGGGCTATAGGTCTTATATGTAGGAGAATGTTATGCGAGAGCCAAGGTGAAGGTAGTAAGTCGGGTTACAAGTAGTTAAGTGGCTCAAGTTCATGGGCTAAACACACATCTAAAATGTCTTTGGGACCCGTTTTAATTTTATATTAAAAGAAAAATGATACAATTAATTCATTTTTCAAACTGAGACTCACTGACTTTGGCTCATTTTCTGTGAAGAACATATATCAGAATACATATTTAATGACCACACACCATACACCCCCCCTACACATTTCTATTACACATAAGATGTCCGGGTCCACTGGAATAGAAGTGTGGAAATTGATGTTCTGTGTACCACACGCACCCCCCCACACACACACACACACAGCAGGCCTCATACTTGCCAACCCTCCCGTTTTTACCGGGAGACTCCCGGTATTCAGCGCCTCTCCCGATAACCTCCCGGCAGAAATTTTCTCCCGACAAACTCCCGGTATTCAGCCGGAGCTGGAGGCCACGCCTCCTCCAGCTCAATGCGGACCTGAGTGGAGACAGCCTGTTCTCACGTCCGCTTTCCCACATATATTGAATATAAACAGCTTGCCTGCCCAATGACATAACTGTAGAATGATCGAGGGCGAATTCTTGGTTTCTTATGTGGGTTTATTGTTAGGCAGTTTCATTAACGTCCTCCCAGCGCGGTAACAACACACAACAACAGCAGTCACGTTTAGTCTACCGTAAAGCAGTTAGTCTGCCGTAAACAGCAATGTTGTGACACTGTTAAACAGGACAATACTGCCATCTACTGGATAGCCTCCAGAACACTGAAATTCAAGTATTTCTTTTATTTAAATGTATAATAAAAAATATATATATATAGCTAGAATTCACTGAAAGTAAAGTATTTCATATATATATATATATATATGAAATACTTGAGTTGGTGAATTCTAGCTTAAATATATTCCCCTCTTAACCATGCCCCCAACCACGCCCCGACTCCCCACCTCCCGGTATCGGAGGTCTCAAGGTTGGCAAGTATGGCAGGCCTAGACAGGAGGAGGACAGAGTGTAGGTACACAGAACATCAGAGGGTCAAATGTGCGAGAAAATGAGAGCAGACAGTGTTGACAAACAATGTTGCAACCTTGTGTGGGAACCGCAGGTGCAGGAACACAAAAGAAGAATCCCTGTGTAGATAGATGTTTATTGGGATAAGGTAAACATCTGTTCAGTATTTTAACATAAAAGTGTTTGATTGTGAGACATTAAAAGCCACAAAATGCAACGGGTCCATCAGACCCACAAATGCTGGCTGGGTAACAACAATATGAACATTACACAAGGGTTAACCTTGATACAAGTTTTATTGACCATCCATTTTGTGGTTAGTTTTCAGACAACTCCATAATTTCTACATGTACTTTCCCCCCCGACTCAGGATCGTCTGAAGGATCTAAGTGGCCAGGCTGACAGTCTGATGGGCACTGCTTTGGACACCTCTCAAGTGAAGGAGAAGCGTGACGCCGTCAATGGCCGTTTCATCAAAATTAAAAGTATGGCAGCCAGCCGCCATGCCAAGCTCAATGAGTCTCACCGCCTGCATCAGTTCTTCAGGGACCTGGATGATGAAGAGTCTTGGATTAAGTAAGAGAGTCACTTCTTTTCTATTCTGTTTACTTTTAATCTACTGGTACACAACACCAGTCAGATTTGTTTGATACATCTTGACATTACCTCTGTTAATACTTGATATCTAACAATGGGCCTAAAAAAGTATGAGAGAAATTTGTCAAAGCAAAAATATTAGGCCTTAGGCACCCAGGTTTGCAAGGTACTGGTACTATTGACAGGTGGTTAAAATTATTTAAAAAATAATTATGAATACTTAGATACAACGATGTGAATTGTGGAGCACATGGGAGGTTCCGATAAATTTCCATGTCCGTGTATGTTGGTTTTCTTCGTCTCTCGTTTTCAAACCGGGTGCAAGGGAGTTCACTCTGTATTGCTCTCAGCACCTTAGCATGTTTATTCAATAGCAGAATTACATGAACAGAGTGCTTCAAACCAAATGAGAAATATGACTCCATCAACATGGACGAACAAGCCAGTATGTTAAATGTGTCAGAAAGTGAAGACATTGAACACTTGAACCAGTTTTTTCAACGGGAAAAAAATGCACTTCAAGATGTTCAACATTTATTGAACTACAATTTTTGCTAACAGAGATTGAGAGTCCTTTTTATTTTGTTTACTTATTAAAAAGACAATTAAGTAATGACCTTTCAATTACAATGATAAAAAATACTAATTAGAAAAAATGTGTATTGCCTTTTAAAAGGGTACTTGGATCATTGCTATATATTATATTATGATTACTTTTGTACTTAATTTGATCTCAAAATAATATCAGCAATAATTTGTAGGACATTATATTGGCTGTTCATGTTGGGATGGCTTCCGCCATCCTCGTCACTGCCGTTGTGTCCTTGGACAAGACATGTTACCCACCTGCTCCCAGTGCCACCCACACTGGTTTAAATGTAACTTCGATAATGGGTTTCACTATGTAAAGCGCTTTAAGTCACTAGAACAAAGCGCTCTATAAATATAATTCACTTCACTTCATGCTGCCAAATTACAATTTTTTTGGGACAGATTAATGACACTTTTGAAATTAAATTAATCGTGATTAATTACAAATAATTACTTGCTTGCATAATTCAAATGAACTGATTAATTACAATTTAATTGTCAGAATGTCATACAGGAACATTTTTAAATATTTTACTTGAACGCACGTCATTTATTTGCTCAAAAGTTGGTAACAGGTTTATCTTGAAGTTAAATTTGCCGGCGAGCACACCAGTCATTCTCTTCACTCATCTTTGCAATGGCTTGTGCATTGACCCGATCACTGACGATAAAGCAACCCGCGCCGCCTTTCAGGTAACTATCCGTGGTTACGTTAAAGGAGCATTTACGGTCAAAATAAATTGCGTGATTAATCTCCATGTAGGTACATATGATTAGTGCAATTATATTGTTGTGATTAATCACAAATTAACTCGTTATTTTTGACAGCCCTCATTTTAAAATAACCTTGCCAACGAGCTGCTGTGTATTTTTGCCCCAACATCAAACAGGGAGAAGAAGTTGCTTGTAAGTTCAGAGGACTATGGACGTGATTTGACTGGAGTTCAGAATCTCAGGAAGAAACACAAGCGGCTTGAAGCTGAGCTGGGAGCCCACGAGCCAGCGATAAAGGTCAGAATAAATCATGTGTTTACACTACAGCGTGCTTTTGTCAAAACATAACTTTTCTATTTGTGAAAAAGCCCTTCTTACTTAACTCGTAACAATCCATTGTAAGTTGAATGATGGTGGATATTAGAGATGTCGATAAATGCTTTAAAATGTAAAATCGGAAATCATCTGTATCGGTTTCAACCTCCCGATTTTCCCGGGAGACTCCGGAATTTCAGTGCCCCTCCCGAAAATCTCCCGGGGCAACCATTCTCCCGAATTTCTCCCGATTTCCACCCGGACAACATTATTGGGGGCGTGCCTTAAAAGCACTGCCTTTAGCGTCCTCTACAACCTGTCGTCATGTCAGCTTTTCCTCCATACAAACAGCGTGCCAGCCCAGTCACATAATATATGCGGCTTTTACACACACATAAGTGAATGCAAGGCATACTTGATCAACAGCCATACTGGTCACACTGAGGGTGTCCGTATAAACAACTTTTAATACTGTTACAAATATGCGACACACTGTGAACCTACACCAAACAAGAATGACAACCCCCCCCTGCCCCCATCTCCCGAATTCGGAGGTCTCAAGGTTGGCAAGTATGCTCTAGTATACTCTGGACTGAAGCTGTGTGCCTTCATTGTTTTTGTAGCTGTTGTTTTGAGGCATGATTAAAAAAAAATACAAATAATGCACTTTGTGAAAGTCAAAGTATAGTATTTCCCGTAGTTGTAGTGGGTATTAGGATTATCTCGGGGAGAGCATGTCCCAAATTCCAAGCTGCTGTTTTGAGGCCCACGTTAATCAATTCATGGTAAAGTTACATTGTTTAATGCATCCAGCGGGGCATCACAACAAAATTAGGCATAATAATGTGTTAATTCCACGACTGTATATATCGGTATCGGTTGATATCGGAATCGGTAATTAAGAGTTGGACAATATCGGATATCGGCAAAAAAGCCATTATCGGACATCTCTAGTGGATATAGCAAAGAGCAAGTACAACACATGCAAGACATTTGTAATTTTTTACTAATTCATACTGCTAAAAAAATTTATATAAATGTTATTGTTTTGTTATTTGAAAAAAACAATAATTTTTAGTGTTGTACAAATGTATTGAATTAAGAAAATAAAATATATTTATCAATAGTAAAAATGTATCTTTTGTAAATTAGTTCGTTTAACTGACACACTGTTAATTTGGGTTCCATTTTGGAATAGTCACATGACAACCAATCCTAAATGTTTCTTATATGTCACTTTCAAACACAAATATGTATAAAACACATTTAAAGCCTTTTTATCGGGTATGAGGATTAGGTTTCAGGAGTTTGTTGAGTTGGATATGTTAATACTGAAATGTTAAAATCTTGTACCGGTACATGCTTCCAGTCGGTGCTGGATACTGGAAAGAAGCTGTCTGATGACAACACCATTGGTCAAGAGGAGATCCAGCAGAGACTGTCCCAGTTTGTTGACCACTGGAAAGAACTCAAAGACTTATCCGGAGCAAGGTAAAAGCACCCCATATATATATAAATAGGTGTATGTAGTATGTAAATAAAGTAGACCAAGAACATTTGAGTAAATGTGTGTTCATGTAGGGGTCAGAGGCTGGAGGAATCGTTGGACTACCAGCAGTTTGTGGCAAACGTGGAAGAAGAAGAAGCATGGATTAATGAGAAACTGAATTTAGTGGGCAGTGAAGACTATGGAGACACACTGGCTGCTGTGCAGGTACTCATTCTACTTAAATTTGTTCAAGTTTATTTTCTGAGTCTTTCTAAGGGTGCTTTGTTTCTGACAGGGATTGCTTAAAAAGCATGAGGCCTTTGAGACAGACTTCACCGTTCACAGAGACCGAGTTAGTGATGTCTGTGCCAATGGAGAAGACCTCATTAAGAAGGTACAATCTGTGCAACGGGCAGAGAAACAAACTTGCATTCTACAACCCAATATTTGTTTCCCTAGAACAACCATCATGTTGACAACATCACCTCCAAGATGTCAGCTCTGCAAGGCAAGGTGTCGGAGCTCAGTCGGGCAGCTGCTCAGAGGAAGGCTAAGCTGGATGAGAACTCCGCTTTCCTGCAGTTCAACTGGAAGGCTGATGTGGTGGAGTCTTGGATTGGTATGAAAGATAGTACAGAAGAGCATTTTCACTGTCCTTACTAGTCTACCGTATTTTTCGGAGTATAAGTCGCTCCGGAGTATAAGTCGCACCGGCCTAAAATGCATAATAAAGAAGGAAAAAAACGTATACAGTATAAGTCGCATTTTTTGGGGAAATTTATTTCATAAAACCCAACACCAAGAACAGACATTTGAAAGGCAATTTAAAATAAATAAGGAATAGTGAACAACAGGCTGAATAAGTGTACGTTATATGACGCATAAATAACCAACTGAGAACGTGCCTGGTATGTTAACGTAACATATGGTAAGAGTCATCCAAATAACTATAACATATAGAACATGCTATACGTTTACCAAACAATCTGTCACTCCTAATCGCTAAATCCCATGAAATCTTATACGTCTAGTCTCTTACGTGAATGAGCTAAATAATATTATTTGATATTTTACGGTAATGTGTTAATAATTTCACACATAAGTCGCTCCTGAGTATAAGTCACACCCCCGGCCAAACTATGGAAAAAACTGCGACTTATAGTCCGAAAAAGACTTTATATATTTTGTACTCCTGGTGCACTGCGCACAAAAGGGTGAAAATGTGTGAAAATATGCACTTGTGCTTTTATTTCATGACAAATATTCACATGGTGACACTATTGTTAATTAAACCTTGAAGTGTGACCCCTCGTACACACATATAGGTAACTGACAAGTATGCGTGTACAATTAGAATGTGAAAAACATGGCCTCCATACAGCTTCACATTTTCAAAGACACGGGACAAGTTGCTAATCGTCATTGATTATTCGTCTAATAGAATCAAACTTTGCATTTCTGTATTACATGCAGCGGTGCAAAAAAAAACAACACATCTGTTATCACCACAGTTCAATGTTTTGAATTGTCCTAATTTTCCCTCCTGTAAGGCGCCCCTGATTACATGTATGATAGCATTCTTCCAAAGCATATGGGCCGCTGCTAATATGGTTTTCAGTAGCTTCTTGTTTTTGGCCACGTTACAAACTCTCATGTAAAGTTTTGGGTTCTGCTTTCCAAGTTTATGTTTTTTAAGGGTGGCAAGTTTACAATGAGTTATGATTATATTTATCATAATAATAGTGTAATATTTTACATGACTGTACTGTTAGTTTTCATTTCAAAATGAATTATGATGCCAATACAGCATCAAACGAGATTATAGTTTTTAGTTTACCAATACCCACGATCATCATTATTCAGCTATGGAGATATTTTTATTTGTTTTTTGTTGTTTTTTTGTAACCATCAGCTTGTGGTTTCTATTCAGGAGAGAAAGAGAACAGCCTGAAGACGGATGACTATGGCAGAGACCTTTCCTCTGTCCAGACTTTGCTGACTAAGCAGGTATGTCTTGCATATAAACTCCTCCAAACTACTTATCAGTCTCCACTCACTGACCGTTTTATCACTGTGGGGCTGCAGGAGACTTTTGATGCCGGACTTCAAGCCTTCCAGCAAGAGGGCATCACCAGTATCACAGCTCTCAAAGACCAGTTGTTAGCTGCCAAGCACGTCCAGTCAAAAGCAATAGAAGCTCGTCATGCTGCCTTAATGAAGCGCTGGAACCAGCTGTTGTCCAACTCAGCAGCTCGCAAGAAGAAGCTTCTGGAGGCTCAAGAGCACTTCAGAAAGGTAGAGATCCAGAGGAGTACAATGTTGATTGGCTGCACGTATCACTTTAAAAAAAATCAACATTTGTGTCCCCTCTTTAGGTAGAAGACTTGTTTCTTACTTTTGCCAAAAAGGCATCAGCCTTTAACAGCTGGTTTGAGAATGCCGAGGAGGACCTGACAGACCCAGTCAGGTGCAATTCTCTGGAAGAAATCCGGGCACTGCGTGAAGCCCATGAGGCCTTCCGGTCATCGCTGACCTCAGCGCATACCGATTTCAACCAGCTGGCTGAACTGGACACGCAGATTAAGAACTACCAGGTGGTGTCCAACCCGTACACCTGGTTCACAATGGAAGCTTTGGAAGAAACATGGAGAAATCTGCAAAAGATAATCAAGGTACCCTCAGTCATTCTTACTAGCCTTTATTTACTCTGATTGGTGGCTTGAAATACACTAACTGCAAATATGTCTCATATATGTGATTTTACCCCCAATATTGCTCATTTAAAACATGGATTTATAGTATTTCCATCCACCTTTTGCTTATTAAAGTCTGGTTGAAGGACATGCCAGACTTCTCTGTCTTGGCCAGTTCCTTCAATGAGACATTCCCAGGACCACAGTGAGACTGTAGAGTAGTGAGATAGTAACCCCATCCAGCAAGTCTTTGGTCTAACCCGGGTTCTCTTACAGATGAAGAACAATCTGCTATATGTGCTGCTCTTGGTGTAGTTTACCACCGTCAGTAACCTGTTAGGGTTAATCGTTGAATCTTAAAAGCCCTAAAGTGTCCAAAGATTGCTCGGAGGTGTGAATGCACCGCAGAACCTTAGCGGTCAGACCAATTTGTTTTTAATTAAATATAATAAAATGCATAGGCAATTGTGTAACAATTTCATGGGGAGATTATAAATTTAGATTCATATACAGTCATAGTTACGATGTGGCCCTCATGAAAACAAGTTGGACACCCCTGATCAACATGCATTAAATCCATAAATCAACGTCATCGTAATGCAGAGCTGTGAGAAATTTGTTTATAAATACTGATGTTCTCATAATAATTTTCCTTTCCCTGCCGCCTCTGTGAATGTAGGAGCGAGAACTAGAGCTGCAGAAAGAGCAGAGAAGGCAGGAGGAGAATGACAAGTTGCGTCAGGAGTTTGCACAGCATGCCAACGCTTTCCATCAATGGCTGCAAGAAACCAGGTAGAGGAATCCTTCTTTCACTGTATAAATATACTGTAAGTTCTACAGTTAGTATGTTTAAGCTTTGAATATGCTTTTAAACTTTACACTTGCTTGGTTTTACTTTAAAGGGGACCTAATACCCTAAACCAACTTTCCTTAGCTATGCTACCTGTTTTTGTGTATTTGAGATCTGCATAAATACCAGAATAAAAAAAGTCGAAGTGGAGGCACGTAAATAAGACCGCCCACAAAATGACGCATTCTGAAGAGACAGTTAGTAAGCGGTTTGAAGGTGGTCTGTAAAACATTATCTATGCAAAATTTGGACCAAGGAACCACCATTACATGTTATGTAGATCACAAGGAGTGTGTGGGAAAAAAATCATAATATTTCACACTTGCAAATGAGACTCAGATAATAACAACTGGACAGCAAAGATGCTATCAACTCACGATTAAATGTAAGATTTAAAAAAATTAAATGTTATAATTAAATAAATTAACATTTATTACCACATGAACACACAAAGGTACAGAAAATGTGTACAATTGAGTACCTGTATCAATTCCCAGGTACCTGGAATTGGTACCGTATCAGTTCAAATGTAGTGGATTCAGCAAAGTGTACCTGTGGATTTGTCCTTACAAAAGTCAACATCTTCAACAATAAAAAAAAATCCTGGTCTTTCAGCGCCATCATTTCCATGATGAAATAACTCCATATTCTATTCTCTACTGCTCGCTAGTGTTAGCATATCTGAGTTACTTTGTTGACATATGGGGAAATAACCACAAAAGTACACTTCATTCATTAATAACCGTGTTACAAAAAAGATCAGTTATAATATTACATAATGTTGGATATAGAGAACATACAAACCCTTTATTCATTTAATCGAAAATAATGAAACTCTACAACATAGTGAATTTGCAAACAGCTAAAATTATACACGAAGCAAATTACAATCTGCTACACAATAATATACAACAATTATTCTCTACAAAAGAGGAGAAATATAATCTTAGAGAAAAATGTAATTTAAAACATTTGTACGAACGTACAACACTTAAGACCTTCAGTATATCAGTATGTGGAATTCAATTATGGAATGGATTAAGCAAATAAATCAAACAATGTACTAATATGATCCACTTCAAGAAACTCTTCAAACTTAAAGTGTTTACAAAGTACGAAGAATAAGAACCATGATAAACATTCTCAATTAATTTCATCCATCCATTCATTTTCTAGATAATCTTACTTATCTCACCATATGAAATATAACTTACTTCACTAATTAATTATTTATTTATTTTTATTGTTATTAGTTATGGAGTATATTGTGAATAAATTGAGAACAGGAAGTGAACAAAAGTTTTAGTAACTGCTATGTAAAGGAAAAGGGTTAGGATTAAATAAACTCTGCTTCTTCTTACTCCTTTTTCAAACATGTTGAATAGAGAAACTGGAAATTGTGATTTTTCATGTTGTATGCATGCATGTTCTAAATAAACACAAACTCAACTCAACTCAACAGATCGCTTAAGTTCTCCAATCATCTCTGCCATTTAAAACACTCGCAGCCATTTTCAAACTACACAGCAATAGAACCAAATCACGGGTCTTTCTTTGCAGCTGGCTTTGGCGCAGCTTCTTTAGAAGCCGACGTCTTCCGAGGCTTTCAAAACACTGTTGTAGTGATGCTGGTGTTTCAGGCGGCTGACAAGGTTTGATGTCTTAGTACGAAAAAATGTCTTCCTCTGAAAGTGAAGATGTCTCACACGTTGTTTACAATGAGCTCTAGGGGAGGTTATGACAGGTTCACAGTAAGGCATGTACCGTATTTTTCGGATTATAAATCGCTCCGGAGTATAAATCGCACCGGCCGAAAATGCATAATAAAGAAGGAAAAAAACATATATACCGCACTTTTCGGACTATAAGTCGCACCGGCCGAAAATGCATAATAAAGAAGGAAAAAAACATATATAAGTCGCACTGGAGTATAAGTCGCATTTTTTGGGGAAATTCATTTGATAAAACCCAACACCAAGAATAGACATTTGCAAGGCAATTTAAAATAAAGAATAGTGAACAACAGGCTGAATAAGTGTACGTCATATGACGCATAAATAACCAACTGAGAACGTGCCTGGTATGTTAACGTAACATATTATGGTAAGAGTCATTCAAATAACTATAACATATAGAACATGCTATACGTTTACCAAACAATCTGTCACTCCTAATCGCTAAATCCCATGAAATCTTATACGTCTAGTCCGAGGGTCGGCAACCCGCGGCTCTAGAGCCACATGCGGCTCTTTAGCGCCGCCCTAGTGGCTCTCTGAAGCTTTTTCCAAAATGTATGAAAAATGGAAAAATATATTTTTTGTGTTAATATGGCTTCTGCACCGCCAAGCATGACACAAACCTCCCTAATTGTTATAAAGCACACTGTTTATATTAAACATGCTTCGCTGATTCGAGTATTTGGCGAGCGCCGTTTTGTCCTACTAATTTTGGCGGTCCTTGAACTCACCGTAGTTTGTTTACATGTATATAACTTTCTCCGACTTTCTAGGACGTGTTTTATGCCACTTCTTTTTCTGTCTCATTTTGTCCACCAAACTTTTAACGTTGTGCATGAATGCACAAAGGTGAGTATTGTTGATGTTATTGACTTGTGTGGAGTGCTAATCAGACATATTTGGTCACTGCATGACTGCAAGCTAATCGATGCTAACATGCTATTTAGGCTAGCTATATGTACATACTGCATCATTATGCCTTATTTGTAGCTATATTTGAGGTAATTTAGTTTCCTTTAAGTCCTCTTAATTACATTTATATCTCATGACACACTATCTGTATGTAATACGGCTTTTAATTTTTTGCGGCTCCAGACAGATTTGTTTTTGTATTTTTGGTCCAATATGGCTCTTTCAACATTTTGGGTTGCCGAACCCTGGTATAGTCTCTTACGTGAATGAGCTAAATAATATTATTTGATATTTTACGGTAATGTGTTAATAATTTCACACATAAGTCGCTCCTGAGTATAAGTCGCACCCCCGGCCAAACTATGGAAAAAAACTGCGACTTATAGTCCGAAAAATACGGTAAGTCACGCTAGAGTATAAGTTGCATTTTGGGGGGAAATTTATTTGATAAAATCCAACACCAAGAATAGACATTTGAAAGGCAATGTAAAACAAATAAAGAATAGTGAACAACAGGCTGAATAAGTGTACGTTATATGACGCATAAATAACCAACTGAGAACGTGCCTGGTATGTTAACGTAACATATTATGGTAAGAGTCATTCAAATAACTATAACATATAGAACATGCTATACGTTTACCAAACAATCTGTCACTCCTAATCGCTAAATCCCATGAAATCTTCCTCGGTGTCGCTTCTAAACAACTCCAAAGGTAGACAATGCGCCGCTTCCTCTTCTATCGGTACGTCGCTTACGTCAGAGTCATCGTCAGTTGCAGTTCCAATTATTCCAGCCTTTTTGAATCCGGACAGGATGGTTTCGGTTGTCACTGAAGCCCATGCTTTGTCGATCCATCCAATGACATCCAGAAAAGTTGCATGGTGCATTCTCCCGGTTGCCGTGAATCCGTGCTCTCCTTCCGTCATCCACTGCTCCCACAGGTTGCGCAGGACTGCCTTAAAGCCCTTCTCAGTTTTTATAAGTTACCGCCAATGTTGAAATGATCAATTTTCATAGGTACGGAAGTAGTAGCAGGTAGCATCTTTTTTTTCACAATGCACTTCTGCCCGCCGAATTCTTATTGGATGACATATGTGTGTGACGATTGCGGATATACGCCTAGTCTCTTACGTGAATGAGATAAATAATATTATTTGATATTTTATGGTAATGTTTTAATAATTTCACACATAAATTGCTCCAGAGTATAAATCGCACACCTGGCCAAACTATGAAAAAAACTGCGATTTATAATCCGAAAAATACCCTATGAGGAAAGGAGCGCTGGATTTGCTCACCCTAACCCACCTACAGCACAGTATGGGTAATCTCGCCTCAGTGGAGCATTTTTTTAATGTTATCGTTTTGACGTCATAATTCCTCATATCGGACTGATAATTATTGTGCACCCTAATCTTTAAGACATTAAACACATTTTCATGATTAAAAAAATGCAAATGACATGTACCATGAATAGACTTGACATGTTTTGCATGTTTCTCTTCCTCTACCTCCCTGTCGTCTTGGCTGGTATCCTGTTGCTCGGATCAGGACCTATCTTCTGGACGGGTTAATATCACATTTTTTTTCTTGAATTTAGTTGATTTGGTTTCTGGTGATGTGTTGTTGGGAAATGTCAATAATGTGTTCTTCCTTTCCAAAATGTTTTTTGTGTCAGGTCCTGTATGGTTGAAGAGTCGGGAACACTTGAATCCCAACTGGAGGCCACGAAGGTAAAAGTCCTTACATCTCCACTCGTACAGTATATTGCCAAAAGTATTTGGCCGCCCAGCCAAACGATCACAATCAGGTGTCCTAATCACTTGGCCTGGCCGCAGGTGTATAAAATCAAGCACTTAGGCATGGAGACTGTTTCTACAAACATTTGTGAAAGAATGGGCTGCACTCAGGAGCTCAGTGATTTCCAGCGTGGAACTGTCATTGGATGCCACCTGTGCAACAAATCCAGTCGTGAAATTTCCTCGCTCCTAAATATTCCAAAGTCAACTGTCGGCTTTATTATAAGAAAATGGAAGAGTTTGGGAACAACAGCAACTCAGCCACCAAGTGGTAGGCCACGTAAACTGACAGAGTGCATAGTGCAAAGACTTTCTGCACAGTCAGTTGCTACAGAGCTCCAAACTTCATGTGACATTCCAATTAGCCCACGTACAGTACGCAGAGAGCTTCATGGAATGGGTTTCCATGGCCGAGCAGCTGCATCTAAGCCATACATCACCAAGTCCAATGCAAAGTGTCGGATGCAGTGGTGTAAAGCACATCGCCACTGGACTCTAGAGCAGTGGAGACGCCTTCTGTGGAGTGATGAGTCACACTTTTCCATCTGGCAATCTGATGGACGAGTCTGGGTTTGGAGGTTGCCAGGAGAACGCTACATTTTGGACTGCATTGTGCCGAGTGTAAAATTTGGAGGAGGAGGAATTATGGTGTTGGTTTGTTTTTCAGGCTTTGGGCTTGGCCCCTTAGTTCCAGTGAAATGAACTTTGAATGCTCCAGGATATCAAAACATTTTGGACAATTCCATGCTCCCAACCTTGTGGGAACAGTTTGGAGCGGGCCCCTTCCTCTTCCAACATGACTGTGCACCTGTGCACAAAGCAAGCTCCATAAAGACATGGATGACAGAGTCTGGTGTGGATGAACTTGACTGGCTTGCACAGAGTCCTGACCTGAACCCGATAGAACACCTTTTGGATGAATTAGAACGGAGACTGAGAGCCAGGCCTTGAACAATTGATGTGTGACCTCACCGATGCGCTTTTGGAAGAATGGTGGAAAATTCCTATAAACACACTCCGCAACCTTGTGGACAGCCTTCCCAGAAGAGTTGAAGCTGTAATAGCTGCAAAAGGTGGACGGAATGTGAGTGTGAATGTTGTCTATCGGTAGAAAATGGATGGATGGATGGATGGATGGATGGATGGTGGACCGACATCATATTGAACCCTATGGGTTAGGAATGGGATGGCACTTCGAGTTCATATGTGAGTCAAGGCAGGTGGCCAAATACTTTTGGCAATATAGTGTATGTGAGCCTTATATAAGCATCCTTGTTTTTGTCAGACAATTGTTATGATGTGATGACAAAAACTGTCACTTTCTATGCTTAACGTTTTATTACATCATCATAGTAATTATTATGGCTTTAATCTCCTCAATTTTAAATGTTGGCATACGCTCTCTTGTGTGTTTTGTGTCTATAAAGCAGTCAGGTGATACAAATGATTGTGTTCTGTGTGTGTTTGTGCAGCGCAAACACCAGGAGATTCGTGCCATGCGCAGCCAGCTGAAGAAGATAGAAGACCTGGGTGCCGCGATGGAAGAAGCGCTCATATTGGACAACAAGTACACGGAACACAGCACGGTGGGATTGGCGCAGCAGTGGGACCAACTGGACCAGCTGGGGATGAGGATGCAACACAACCTGGAGCAGCAGATACAAGCCAGGTACACAAACAACACAAGCTCTTTAATATCTAACAACTCTCAACTGGAGCAATCACTTAAGATACGTAAAGAAGTGAAATAATACTATTTTCATCATTCTGTTCAAACGCATTAACAACATGGCTGTGGATAATGTAGTGGTTCATATAGCAGATATTTATAACGCTGCTGCAAACTAAATTCTCTGACTTGTACTAACAAATGCGAAGACAAAATCATAGTCCATTTTATTGATCCTGCATCAGTTTTACTTCAGTGATTTAAAGACTCGTATGCAGTTTCAAGTCAGTACTGTGTGGTTGTGTCATGCTGTGCCACATATCACGCATACTGTTGTGCCAGGTGTATCATCATGCAGCACCGCGTGTCACGTTGCGCCAGGTATCATGTTGCACAGTATCATGATGCACCGCCACATATCATGTTGCACCACATGTAATGCTGTGCAGCCACATGTTGCTCCGCGTATCATGTTGCACTACATATCATGTTGCACTACATATCACGCTGCGCCTGCATAGACCATGTAGGAGGTTGCAGAGTCTTAAGAGTTGACATGGTCAGCGTCTGTCCACAACTTTTTGCTTCTCCTCCCAGGAACACGACAGGTGTGACAGAGGAGGCTCTGAAGGAGTTCAGCATGATGTTCAAGTATGTGACGTGTGCCAACATCTTGCTGTTGTATTCATGTCATGCCTGAACATTCATCATCTGCCTTTCTTGTTCCTAAAGACACTTTGACAAGGAGAAGTCAGGCCGTCTGAACCACCAGGAGTTCAAGTCATGCTTGCGCTCGCTGGGTTACGACCTTCCGATGGTGGAAGAGGGGGAACCTGATCCTGAGTTTGAGGCCATACTCGACACGGTTGATCCAAACAGGTCTGTCAATCATTTCCACTCACCAGTCTTTCTCTAAAATATTAAACAATGTACTTTAAAGCCATGATTATTACCAACAATCTATGGAACATTTGATTTGTATCTTCTTTGCAAGTATTACTAATACCATATATTCTGGACTAGGGTTGTACGGTATACCGGTATTAGTATAGTATCGCGATACTAATGAATCATATTCGGTACTATACCGCCTCTGAAAAGTACCGGTCCGAATTTTTCAAATCAGTCGAGAAATGTTGTAGTAGTAACATGTTGAATTGAGAAATGGTATTACGGAATTCCTGGAATTTCGGGAAAACCGGCAATTTTTCCAGTTAAAAAAACAACTTCGTTTTTTGTCCTGATTAAGAGAACTGTTTTGACGGTGGAACGGTTGAAATCCTTTGAAAAATGTGGAAGGAGTAGTCACCAGAAAAAAGGGTGGAAATGGGGCTCTGGAAAAGCAGGAATTCTGGAAAATTCTGAAACTTTTTTGACCTTGGAAAAATTATAGTCTAAATTTCCAGGATGGTGAAATGTGTTGGAGGTGAATGGTTTGAATCGCTTGAAAAATGTGGAAATGGTGGAAGTTTGAAAAATGGTCGATTCATTTTGAATGGGAAAAATGTCCCGGAAAACCTGGAATTATGTGAATTCTGGGAATTTGTCAAGGGAAAGCCCGCAATTCCCGAATAGGCTGAACAGTTTGAAGTTGAAACGGTTTGAATCGGGTGAAAAATGTGGAAGGTAGAGCGCGTCAAAATCTGGAGAAGAATAATAATAAGTTTAAATAGATGAATTTAGGTGTAGAAAACCATATGTGTGAATGCTTTGGAGCATTCACACAATAATTAGTGTTGTGATATGTGTTGAGATTTTAACCCCCAGTTATAGTTGAAATTAGAGATGTCCGATAATGGCTTTTTTGCCGATATCCGATATTGTCCAACTCTTAATTACAGATTCCGATATGAACCGATACCAATATATACAGTCGTGGAATTAACACATTATGCCTAATTTTGTTGTGATGCCCCGCTGGATGCATTAAACAATGTAACAATGTTTTCCAAAATAAATCAACTCAAGTTATGGTAAAAAATGCCAACATGGCACTGCCATATTTATTATTGAAGTCACAAAGTGCTTTTTTTTTTTAACATGCCTCAAAACAGCAGCTTGGAATTTGGGACATGCTCTCCCTGGGAGAGCATGAGGAGGTTGTGGTTGGGGGCAGGATAGGGAATAGCGGGGGTGTATATTGTAGTGTCCCGGAAGAGTTAGTGCTGCAAGGGGTTCTGGGTATTTGTTCTGTTGTGTTTATGTTGTGTTACAGTGCGGATGTTCTCCCGAAATGTGTTTGTCATTCTTGTTTGGTGTGGGTTCACAGTGTGGCATGCAGTGTTAAAGTTGTTTATACGCCCACCCTCAGTGTGACCTGTATGGCTGTTGACCAAGTATGCATGTATTCACTTGTGTGTGTGAAAAGCCGTAGATATTACGTGGCTGGGCCGGCACGCAAAGGCAGTGCCTTTAAGGCATTTTATTTTTTGAAACCGATACTGATAATTTTGAAACCGATACCGATAATTTTCGATATTACATTTTAAAGCATTTATTGGCCGATAATATCGGCAGTTTGATATTATCGGACATCTCTAGTTGAAATATACAGAAAGAATAAAGAAGTGGACTTTTGTTGGTGAATGATGCAACTTTCTGTGGACCACATGACTTGTGGAATATTCTTCAGAGGGAGTGATGTGTTAGGGTAGCAGGGCTAAAGTGTGAATTGTCATGACATTGTTATTGTTTCAGGAAAATAAGTTGAGTTAGAAAATATTTCAAAATGATGCTTTATGAACTGTTGCAGGGATGGTAACGTGTCTCTGCAAGAATACATGGCCTTCATGATCAGCCGTGAGACAGAAAATGTCAAATCCAGCGAGGAGATCGAGAGCGCATTCCGAGCTTTAAGTACGGAGAACAAGCCGTACGTGACTAAAGAAGAGCTTTATCAGGTGAGTTGAGTGCTGCTTGTGCACGTTCTTCACTGTCACAACTGCTTCTTCACCTTCTTCTGCTGCTCCTACAGAACCTGACCAAGGAACAAGCAGATTACTGCCTCTCGCACATGAAGCCCTACCTTGACAACAAGGGCCGGGAGCTGCCGTCAGCGTTTGAC
>NC_084751.1:31919781-32082281 GCF_033978785.1 Entelurus aequoreus | reverse complement strand
CAGGGATGCTGGTGTCCGTGGAAGGAGGCGGCGCACACTCCCAGCCTGATGTCCCACAGGCCCAGCGTCCTGTCCGCCGAGGACGTGAGGACAGAGTTGGACGCGCGCTGGAAGCAGACGCTGTTGACGGAGGCGCTGTGGCGGCGCATGGTGAGGCGGCAGCTCTGGCTGTTCAGGTCCCACAGCTTGGCAGTTTTATCGGAGGAGCAGGAGGCCAGGAGGTGACCGCACGAGTGGAAGGAGCAGCCCCAGGTGGGATTGCTGTGGCCTGACAACGTCAACACACAACGTCCACAGGAAAAGTCCCACAGTCTCACCTGCAGAGAGAAAAAGTTACATGAATGGATAAAAAAAATCCAATAAAATGAGATATTCCTAAAACAGGAGTCTTCAACATTTTCCAGGCCAAGGACCCCCAAACTGAAGTAGAGCTGAAGCAAATACCCTACTTATATATTCTTAACAGGCCTGGGCAATTATTTTGACTAGGGGGGCCAAATTTAGAGGGAAAAAAATGTGTCTGGGGGCTGGTATATCTATTTTTAGGAACACTAATACAAAACCTCACAATAATGTCTGATTGAATGTTATGACTAGAGATGTCCGATAATGGCTTTTTTGCCGATATCCGATATTCCGATATTGTCCAACTCTTAATTACCGATTCCGATATCAACTGATACTGATATACAGTATACAGTCGTGGAATTAACACATTATTGGGCCTAATTTTGTTGTGATGCCCCGCTGGATGCATTAAACAATGTAACAAGGTTTTCCAAAATAAATCAACTCAAGTTATGGAAAAAAATGCCAACATGGCACTGCCATATTTATTATTGAAGTCACAAAGTGCTTTTTTTTTTTTTTAACATGCCTCAAAACAGCAGCTTGGAATTTGGGACATGCTCTCCCTGAGAGAGCATGAGGAGGTTGAGGTGGGGTGGGGGGGGGGGGGGGTGTAGCGGGGGGTGTATATTGTAGCGTCCCGGAAGAGTTAGTGCTGCAAGGGGTTATGGGTATTTGTTCTGTTGTGTTTATGTTGTGTTACGGTGTGGATGTTCTCCTGAAATGTGTTTGTCATTCTGCCAAAAATGTATTCCCGCCGCGGTAGCTCGCACGCTTGTTAAAGCTTTAATGCTGTTTTTTGTCTGTTCACAACTGATTACTACATGTAAGACAAACACTTTATATTTGTGGTTATCATAAGGATATGGGGTTAGTGCGTGTTCCTCACAATAAGAAGGTCCTGGGTTCGATCCCTGAGCTCGGAGTCTTTCTGTGTGGAGTTTGCATGTCCTCCCCGTGACTGCGTGGGTTCCCTCCGGGTTCTCCGGCTTCCTCACACCTCCAAAGACACGCACCAGGGGATAGGTTGATTGGCAACACTAAATTGGCCCTAGTGTGTGAATGTGAGTGTGAATGTTGTCTATCTGTGTTGGCTCTGTGATGAGGTGGCGACTTGTCCAGGGTGTACCCCGCCTTCCGCCCAAATGCAGCTGAGATAGGCTCCAGCACCCTCCGCGACCTCGAGACGGACAAGCGGTAGAAAATGGATGGATAAGGAAATGTGTTTTAAAAAATGTAGGCCTTTATCGTGTCTGAAAAATAAAAGAGTTGGCCATATCTATGCTATTATAGATCCAATGTTGATGTGCTAAAATCTCTTTCTTCTTTAGAAGCTACATACAATATTAACTGTTATTTGTTCATGCACATAATAAATATTAATAAAGTGATTGGATGTGTTCATTTGATCAATGTTTTCTTGGTTGCCAAAAAGTGATATTTTGATATCGACACATCTCATCTGTGCATAAATGACTAGAATAGATGTACAGATGACATGTGTCAATATCAAAATATTGTTTTGAATCACTAAATTGTCGATTTCAGCTTTTTAAAGGGTACTTCAACACGTAAACAGTACAGTATATGTACCTAATTATTGTATATGTAACTCTCTTGAATGAATACATCCAAACACTTTATCAATATTTATTACCGTATTTTTCGGACTATAAGTCGCAGTTTTTTTCATAGTTTGGCCGGGGGTGCGACTTATACTCAGGAGCGACTTATGTGTGAAATTATTAACACATTACCGTAAAATATCAAATATTATTATTTAGCTCATTCACGTAAGAGACTAGATGTATAAGATTTCATGGGATTTAGCGATTAGGAGTGACAGATTGTTTGGTAAACGTATAGCATGTTCTATATGTTTTAGTTATTTGAATGACTATTACCATAATATGTTACGTTAACATAGCAGGCACGTTCTCAGTTGGTTATTTATGCGTCATATAACGTACACTTATTCAGCCTGTTGTTCACTATTCTTTATTTATTTTAAATTGCCTTTCAAATGTCTATTCTTGGTGTTGGGTTTTATCAAATACATTTCCCCAAAAAATGCGACTTATACTCCAGTGCGACTTATATATGTTTTTTTCCTTCTTTATTATGCATTTTCAGCCGGTGCGACTTATACTCCAGAGCGACTTATACTCTGAAAAATACGGTATGTGCATTAACAAAGATCAGTTATTATTGCATGTAAACCCTAAACACGAAAGAGGTTTTAGCACATTAACATCGGATCAATTAACAGTCCTTTACGATCTCATTATTACCATAGAGATGGCCAACTCTGTCACTTAAATAATTTCAAACACATATTGTTACGATAACCACAACTATAAGTGTTTGTAGTTAGTAATCAGTTGTGGACAGAAGACCGAAAGCGATACACGTTTTGACGACGCGGCGTCTGGAATACATTTTTGACATGAAATCAGTTTTTGGCGCATCATCGATCTCAGCAAATAATAGATTTGACTTATTGAGTTGTGTCCATGTCTGAATCAATGACTTGCCCGCTGATGGCATCATAGCAGTAAAAATGAAATGTGTTCACTTTCCCAGGTGTACACATATTAAAGAAACACATTCAGGTTTTGACGGAGACCTCCTAATCTCGCGAGGAAAAGCATCTGATTGGCTGTCGTTCATAACTAAGCCACGCCCCCCTTTCAATGTGCGCCGTTATAGAACTGTGATTGGATATATTCCGAATTTGACCCACCCATTGACGAGACGAAACTAAACATGATTGGATTTCGTTTTTGTCAACTTCTTTGTCTCGTATTTATATTTTTACCAACATGTCAGTTACTTGTTTTATCGTCTTAGTCAACATGTCTTTGTTTTGATTACTGATCATCTGATTTGTACCTGCTTTAATGTAAAAAATAAAAATAAATTGATAAAATGATAAAATGGATGGATGAAAAAGTAATTTTAGCGAAATAAAAAATGATAAAGTGAAAGGTGATGAAAGAAGACAAACTCACTGTGGTGTCACCGCTGGTGGTTGCCAGTTTACTTCCTCCTGGGTGGAAGCTGCAGCCTGACAGCCAATCAGAGTGTCCCTCACCTGTCAGCACCAACTGGCCCACCTGGTGACACATCGTAAAACATGACTGATGATGACTAATGAAGAGTTCTTGGGGCATTTCATTAGCTTAGAGGATAAATAAATACTTCGGGTCCCGCACCGTCACCTTAGACTTGAGCTGTCCGAGCTAGTCTGTGAGCAAGAACTGATGAAGCCTGCTAGGATGAGAAGTGGAATTTCTTCGAGAAAAGTGTATCAGTGTTATGTCCAAGGTTGCACGACTCAACTGTCAGCGCTGTGGTAATATGAACCACTTCTTTCCAGTGTGCCGGGCATTCAATGTTGGTTTTCGGCCTTGCCACTTACGTGCAGTGATTTCTCCCGATTCTCTGAACCTTTTGATGATATTACGGACCGTGGATGGTGAAATCCCTAATTTCTTGTTGAGAAATGTTGTTCTTAAACTGTTTGACAATTTGCTCACTCATTTGTTCACAAAGTGGGTGACCCTCGTCCCATCCGTGTTTGTGAATGACTGAACATTTCATGGAAGCTGCTTTTATACCCAATCATGGCACCCACCTGTTCCCAATTAGCCTGTTCACCTGTGGGATGTTCCAAATAAGTGTTTGATGAGCATCCCTCAACTTTCTCACTCTTTTTTTCCACTTGTGCCAGCTTTTTTGAAACATGTTGCAGGCATCAAATTCCAAATGAGCTAATATTTGCATAAAATAACGTTTTCCAGTTCGAACATTAAGTATCTTGTCTTTGCAGTCTATTCAATTAAATATCGGTAGAAAAGGATTTGCAAATCATTGTATTCTGTTTTTATTTATGATTTACACAACGTGCCAACTTCATTGGTTTTGGGTTTTGTAAGTAAAAGTTTTGTGTGCACATAATTTAGTCTGTGCATCCTTGGACATAACAATTAGGGCATCCCAAAAAAAATCAGTGTAAAATGTAAAGATGAGAATAAAAACATTTTTATAAAAAGTGTGCTAACTGCCAAGATGGTATAATCAATTGAAAAAGACTTGAGGCTACAATGTCCGTGATTGTCTTTCATTTATAGCAGATCCTAAAAGAATTAATTGCTCAGGTTCCCAAAGTGAATACACACATTCCTATAGGTCACAGCTGTTAAACTCAAGGCCCGGGGGGCCAGATCTGGCCCACGACATTATTTTATCTGGCCCGCAAACACCTGGAAATGATATGTGTCAATAAAGTACTTAATATTTTCTCAATAAATATAATGGATTTTTTTCATTTTGACGGAAAAAATATATGTACCGCTTGAAAATGCATACCTTTTCAACTTTAATAGTATCCATTATTACAGTATATTATAATACTTTCCAAACATGTTTTTGTCTAAATAAAAATAAATAAAAATACTTAACTCTACATCAAACTACCCATCAAATTAATAAAAATGACAATACATTTTACGTTATTTACAGCATGTCACTGTAAATTGAAAAAAACTACTACTATTTTTTGCATTAAAATTCTGGTTACTGAGCTGCCAGTTTTTGACTGCAAAATCTACGGTTGTTGTTTTTAACGGTGTATTACTGTAAATTGAAAGAAAGTACATTTGTTTTTACGGTAGAAAAACTGGCAGCAAAGTTGCCAGAATAAAAAAGGAACTTGTACTGTTTTTCCATTAACAATATAATGTTGTTAAAAAAGAACAAAAAAACACCATATTTTACAGTAAAAATTGTTTAAATGTTAAGTTTTAACTGTAAAATCTACAGTCTACATAAAACAATGTATATAATTAATAATGAAAACCAGAGGCAAATTCATACATTATTCGCTGTTACAAGCGGCCCTCTGATGGCAGCCATAACTGCCATGTGGCCCTCAATGAAAATCAGTTTGACATCCCTCTTACAGATGAATACAAATAGAAACTACTATGGAAACTAAAAATTAAGTAGGAATATAAATAGTCATGCATCAGGAGCTTTCACGCATTGCCAGAAATGACACATAGTGGTGAGGACATTCCTTACATGGCAAATCTCCCTGCACTCACCCACAACTTTCTAATTAAAACATGTATTTAAATGATACAAATATGTCATATATTCTTTGCAGAATGTGTTTAGTTATTTAGTGTGAATTGTGTTTGGAAATTATTATTTCTCATCATGTTTTATGATAAAATATTTTTTTAATGAAACTTTTTTACATTATGTATTTTATGTGTACTGTAGTGGACTTGATACTAGACAGTGTTTAAAGGCAAAACACATATATTGTAAAAATAATGATAAGCATATTGATATGCATTACATGTACTATGATAGGTGTTATTATACGTGTTAGGCATTATGTGTTATTCGTCATGATAAGCATGTGTTATGTGTGGTGTGCATTATGTCAGTGGTTCTATAACTTTTTTCACCATGTCAGAAAACCCTTGGCTCTCCAAGTGCCACCATAATGACCAACATTAAAATGCAGTAGCGTAGTAGCAGTAGTATGCCTAAGTATTAGTGTTAGATATTTTATTCTATTTAATATGATCAAAATCAAGCGTAAGATTACTAATTCAGTGTTAATATTGGAGTGGTCCTCGGGTCCCTCTGTAGTGGAAAAGTTTCGTCCCGAGGTCAAACAGGTTAAGAAGCCCTGCTAAATACAATGACCTTGCAGATGTGTAAATAAGCCTTTGACTTCAATCTGGCACATTAACATTTTATATGTTCATTAATGCAGTGTTTTTCAACCACTGTGCCGCGGCACACTAGTGTGCCGTGAGATATAGTCTGGTGTGCCGTGGGAGATTATCTAATTTCACCTATTTGGGGTAATAATATTTTTTGCAAACCAGTAATTATAGTCTGCAAATAATGTGCCATTGTTGAGTGTCGGTGCTGTCTAGAGCTTGGCAGAGTAACAATCTTATGCTCTTCCATATCAGTAGGTGGCAGCCGGTAGCTAATTGCTTTGTAGATGTCGGAACATGGTATGTCGTGATCTCAATATGCAGACGACAGTGGGAGGCAGTAGGCAGATGAAAATGTGTCTTATGCTAAAACCAAAAATAAACAAAAGTTGAGTGCCCCTAAGAAAAGGCATTGAAGCTTAAGGAATGAAACTAGACACTGAACTGGCTACAAAGTAAACAAAAACAGAATACTGGACGACAGCAAAGACTTACAGTGTGTTGAGCAATGATGGCGTCCACAATGTACATGCGAACATGACATGACAATCAACAATGTTTTGATTGATTGATTGAGACTTTTATTAGTAGGTTGCACAGTGAAGTACATATTCCGTACAATTGACCACTAAATGGTAACACCCGAATAAGTTTTTCAACTTGTTTAAGTCGGGGTCCACTTAAATTGATTCATGATACAGATATATACTATCATATATACTATCATCATAATACAGTCATCACACAAGATAATCACATTGAATTATTTACATTATTTACAATCAGGAGTGTGGAGGGGGGGTGGGGTGGGGGGGGGGTAGTGGACAGAGAGAGAGAGAGAGAGAGAGAGAGAGAGAGAGAGAGAGAGAGAGAGAGAGAGAGAGAGAGAGAGAGATCAGAAGGCATAAGAAAAAGAATCTGCATTTGATTGTTTACATTTGATTATTAGCAATCCGGGGAGGGTGTTAGTTTAGGGTTGTAGCTGCCTGGAGGTGAACTTTTATAGCGGTTTTGAAGGAGGATAGAGATGCCCTTTCTTTTATACCTGTTGGGAGCGCATTCCACATTGATGTGGCATAGAAAGAGAATGAGTTAAGACCTTTGTTAGTTCGGAATCTGGGTTTAACGTGGTTAGTGGAGCACCCCCTGGTGTTGTGGTTATGGCGGTCATTTACGTTAAGGAAGTAGTTTGACATGTACTTCGGTATCAGGGAGGTGTAGCGGATTTTATAGACTAGGCTCAGTGCAAGTTGTTTAACTCTGTCCTCCACCTTGAGCCAGCCCACTTTAGAGAAGTGGGTAGGAGTGAAAGAAAAGGAAAAACAACTGAAATATTCTTCATTGCTAAAACAAAGTAGATGCGGGAAATATCGCTGAAAGGAAGACATGAAACTGCTACAGGAAAATACCAAAAAAAGAGAAAAAGCCACCAAAATAGGAGTGCAAACAAGAACTAAAACACTACACACAGGAAAACAGCAAAAAAAACTCCAAATAAGTCAGGGCGTGATACGACAGGTGGTGACAGTACACCTACTTTGAGACAAGAGCTATATTGATGCATGCTTGGTTATGGTTTAAAGCAGACCTGGGCAAATTAAGGCTCGGGGGCCACGTGCGGCCCGTTAAGCTTTTCAATCTGGCCCGCCGGACATTACCAAATCATTTTTTTAGATCTTTAAGATGGAAAGTGTAGCTGCCATTATGATGTTTACACATGACTGTAAGTCTTGAACTACATAAAGTATTTCAATGGTTGGAATCTGCGCTTTTGGATTATGTACCAGTTACTATGGTAATCTAATTAGTTACTACCACCCGAACGCCTCCCTAAGGAGGTGTTTAGGGCACTTACGACCGGCAGGAGGCCACGGGGAAGACCCAGGACACGTTGGGAAGACTATCTCTCCCGGCTGGCCTGGGAACGCCTCGGGATCCCCCGGGAGGAGCTGGACGAAGTGGCTGGGGAGAGGGAAGTCTGGGCTTCTGTGCTTAGGCTGCTGCCCCCGCGATCCCACCTCGGATAAGCGGAAGAAAATGGATGGATGGTAATCTAATTAGTTACTATGGTCATCTAATTAGTTACTATGGTAATCGACGTCACAGCAGCTCAGACGAGGCGCCAAGCAGTGTGGGCGGGAAGCGTTTCCACAGACGCAGAAGATTTTCACAACAAAGTTCTAAAGCTTAGTGATATATCAGATTGTAGGTGGGTTTATTTTGTACCCTTCGCGTTCATATTTCACTGTTTGTTGCATTTTTGTTGCGTTTCACTTGATTGTAAAATGTCAATCGAAATGGGGTGTGACGTTCATATTTTGTCAATATTCAGTGTTTTATCCTTCATAGAAAAATGTAAAATTCCATTACGGTTTTTAAGGCGGTCTGTCATAACGTTCTTAGCATTCAATCAGACATTATTGTGAGGTTTTGTATTAGTGTCCCTAAAAATAGATATACCGGCCCCCAGACACATTTTTTTCTCTAAATGTGGCCCCCGAGTCAAAATAATTGCCCAGGCCTGGTTTAAAGTCATATCCAACAATTGCGACAACGACTTTTTACTGTCAACCGAGTTTTGTTTTTTAATGATTTCTGCTGGTGGTGTGCCTCCGGATTTTTTTCAACGCAAAAAATGTGCCTCGGCTCAAAAAATGTTGCAAAACACTGCATTAATGTGCATTAATGTACTATAACAAATGGCAACCTTCTATCAGGAGTTGTAATCCCTACACACCGGAGCTCTTGTAAAAAGAGCTCAGCAGCGCATGCACTTTTTGCGTCGGATGAAAAGAGCACAGCTCCCGCCCCCCGTTCTCACCACATTCTGCAGAGGCACTATAGAGAGCCTACTGACCAACAGCATCTCTATCTGGACTGGAGCCTGCAGTGCCTCAGACTGAAAGTCTCTCCAGAGAGTGGTGAGGACGGCGGAAAAGATCATCAGGACTCCTCTTCCTCCTATCTAGGAGATCGCAAAAAGCCGCTGCCTGACCAGGGCTCTGAAAATCTGCAGAGACTCCTCCCACCCCCACCAAGGACTGTTTTCACTGCTGGACTCTAGAAATAGGTTCCGCAGCCTCCGTAGCAGAACCTCCAGGTTCTGTAACAGCTTCTTTCCTCAGGCCGTAAGACTCTTGAACGCATCATAATTATCCCCTCGATTCCCCAAAAAATGGATTAACTCGCTGGAATACAAAGACAATATAACATACATCCATAAACCTGGATGCATATGCAAAAGTGCAATATATTTATCTGTACAGTAGTCTATTTATTTATATCTGCACCTTATTGCTTTTTTATCCTGCACTACCATGAGCTAATACAACGAAATTTCGTTCTTATCTGTACTGTAAAGTTCAAATTTGAATGACAATAAAAAGGAAGTCTAAGTCTAAGTCTAATATACGTCTATAAACAAGCTTATTGGTGTGTTTAGTGCAGGGGTGTCCAAACTTTTTCCACTGAGGGCCGCACACGGAAAAATTAAAGCCTGCGGGGGCCATTTTGATAGTTTTCATTTTCAAATCATAACAAAATATATGGATTTGTTTTTTTTTTACCTTTAGGGCTCCCGGGGACCATAAAGGGTCTAAGTCATTAAAATGTTAAAAACAAGTCAAATTATTTTTTAATTTTTTTTATTTAACGCTTACAGTAAATCTCTACAGTATATCAACTTTAGGTTCATATAAAATTTTAAAAAACGAAAAGGTTTTATTCCTTTTCTGTCAAGACAACTTTGTTTTTTATAATAAAACTGAATTATGCAGTATTTCCCCCACTGCCCAAAACATTCACAAAGCAATGTTTGATGTGAAGTAATTAGAGCCTTAAAAACATCAATAATGCAAGACACAATTGATATTAATTCATTGTTATTTTTGAGTAATCACAGTGAAAAGATAAATAAAATCCCATTAAATATATTTAGGATACAAAAGGTCCCACACTCAAAGTGATACATTTCTATTAGTTTTTTTTTCCACTTTCAACACTTAAGTTACGAGATCAACTTCAGATATATTTGTCAATTTTACGTTTGAACTATTATTTTGTTTTTTTATGCTCTTTTGTCAAAGAAAACGTTGATGTTTTTGTTTGGCAACCACACAATATATGCAATATTTTCCACATAAAACTTTTTAAAGTGAAATATTTGAAATCATTGGAGCCTTGAATAGGTCAATAATTCATTATAACATTGTTTTTTTTTGTTTTTTAGAAATGGCAAAAAAAGAAAAATAAAGATAGACAAAAGAAGAAAAAAAACAGCCTGCATGGCAGCTTTGTGTCAACATTGCAACTTTTTGTAGTTAGATTTCACCTCATTCTACTTTTTTTAATGTTTTATTTTTTATTTTTGCAATAGCATTTACAGAATGTGTGGTGGGCCGGTAAACAATTAGCTGCGGGCCGCAAATGGCCCCCGGGCCGCACTTTGGACACCCCTGGTTTAGTGGGACAGGTGAAAGTTAAGTTGGATAAAAAGCGGTAGTTTATGAATTAATTCATGTTTCTGTCTGGCCCGGTAGCAAATGCATCACAGACCGGTACGGGGACCGGTGGTTGGGGACCACTGGTTTACCTTTTCTGTGCTGGTGGGCAGCGCCCACAGTTTCCAGCTGCAGTCATCACCAGCAGAGGCCAGGAAGTTCCTGTGAGGATGGAGACTGATGCAGCTGATAGGAAGAGCGTGAGCTTTGATGGAGCAGAACAGCTTGAAGTTTGAAATTGCTTTGTCTTCTCTGGGTTGATGTTGTTCATGCGTGAGTGGAAGGTTCTGGCAGACAGGCGCCTCAGGGGGGCTCTGGTGTCTGATGCTGCTCCGCCAAAGGTCGCTCGTCTTTTCCGACTTGGTTCTGTCCCGACTCGGTGGCTCTGAGGCGTTCAGAACTCGTTGGCTCTCCAGGCTGAGCAGCATCTTCTGCCTCATGGTGGCTTGGTACTTGTCGTCCAGAAGTCTCAGCGCCGGCTCGTAGGACTCCAGACGCTTCTTCAGCCGCTTGATGTCCTCCAGCAGACGCTTTTTGTCGTCCACGAAGCGGCGGTGGTGCAGAAGGTGCAGGTCCCGGTCCCGCTGCACCCTCACCAGCTTGTCCCCCGCGGACAACACTTCCTCTTTCAAGGCGTTGGTCTCGCCGAGGACCTTGTCCAGTTCGGAGCGGAGCAGCCGCTGGTGTGTGGCGGCGTCGGGCAGGACGAGGACGCCCGGCGCCGCAGGTGCGGTGATTAAGGGACCCGTCAGGACTTTGTGGGCGAAGCCGTACCATTCCGCCTCAAACGAGTCCAGAGTCCGACTCATGCCAAGTCTCCGCAGGAAGTTCCTGAGAAAGTCGTCTACTGTCTCTGGAATGTTGTCTGACGGTTCTTCTCTGAACGCTTCAGCAGAGGAGAAGACGGAAGACACCCTTGCCTCCTCTTTAAAGTCCTCATCTTCCCTCTCTTTCACTTTTGCCGACATGTTGTCCTCTAGCGGCTTCGTGTTCACTGGTTGCTATAGTAACCGCACACACAGTAACATGTCCTGTACATTCACGGTACGTACAATATGTATTAATATGTATTATATACACGCTCGAACATTGTTGTGGTCACATTACCTGTCTCAATTTGTTGACGAAATAGAGCTTTGTTTGCGGACGTCACCCCGCAATGCATTGTGGGTAAAAACGTAAATTCTGTAGCCCGCTGTCACGCCAAATTTCTTCCCCCTACAAAAACCTCCCCCCTCGCCCATTAACTTCCGTGGTCATGTTTCCTCTTACGTCATTGACAGCGATCGATAGCACTTCGGCTTTGACTGCCCGTCCCTGGAAGGATACTTCGTCTTTGACAGCTGCTGGAATCTGAAGAAATCGATTATTGTTTGTTTTTTTTGTGCAGGCGCGAAACAGGACAGTCGCATGCCGGTTAAGGACCCCCGGCAACTTTGTGATTTTATTGGACGCAGCCCCAGAAGTTCAATACTTCCGTGTTACTAATGTTGGGATATGTTGTGATTAGCTATACACGAGAAGTATTATAGACTCATCTGGATAATAACTGGACGTAGAAAACTCTTATTTCTCAGTTTAGCCTGGGAGCTCTGTTTATTTCTTTACCTCTTGGTCGAACACCGGCATTTCCCCTACTTCCGGTTAGTGAAGCCAATACATCCTGTTACAGCAGTAAGGATACATACTTTCACAATAATGGTTTAAGCAGTAAATATTACAGGATATTTTATGTTGGGATATAATTAGGATAATGAAGGATGAAGTGATTAAGAAATGTTTATATGCTTAGAATAGGCCGAGCAACTAATCATATCCTCTAAGTTCCAGTTGGAACTGGGTCCAAGTTCAAGTAGACTTAGACTTAGACAAACTTTAATGATCCACAAGGGAAATTGTTCAACACAGTAGCTCAGTTACAATGATGGAAAATGTAAGGATGGAAAAGACAATGCAGGTATAAATAGACTAAATATAGCGATATAGTGGTTAGAGTGTCCGCCCTGAGATCGGTAGGTTGGAGTTCAAATCCCAGCCGAGTCATACCAAAGACTATAAAAATGGGACCCATAACCTCCCTGCTTGGCACTCAGCAACAAAGGGTTGGAGTTGGGGGTTAAATCACCAAAATGCTTCCCGGGCGCGGCGCCGCTGCTGCCCACTGCTCCCCAAGGGGATGGGACAAATGCAGAGGACAAATTTCGCCACATCTAGTGTGTGTGTGACAATCATTGGTACTTTAATCTTTAATCTTAATATTTATACACGCTCATTAAAGTTAAAGTACCAATGATTGTCACACACACACACTAGGTGTGGTGAAATATGTCCTCTGCATTTGACCCATCCCCTTGTTCACCCCCTGGGAGGTGAGGGGAGCAGTGAGCAGCAGCGGTGGCCGCATTCGGGAATCATTTCTGGTGATTCCAACCCTTGATGCCGAGTGCCAAACAGGGAGGTAACGGGTCCCATTTTTATAGTCTTTGGTACGACTCAGCCGGGGTTTGAACTCCCAACCTACCAATCTCAGGGCGGACACTCTAACCACTAGGCCACTGAGCAGGTCTTCACTCTTATCGTCCACATTCTTGCTACTGTTGACGTGGCTACCATGAATTGATTAACGAGGACCCCGACTTAAACATGTTGAAAAACTTATTCGGGTGTTACCATTTAGTGGTCAATTGTACGGAATATGTACTGTACTGTGCAATCTACTAATAAAAGTTTCAATCAAAAAAGGCTTCTTTGCCGAGGTCTGAAGAACAACACCAGATATGAAGTCGGATTCCAGGAAGGAGAAGGCAGAGGAAGATTCCACGCCTGGAAGCAGACACCTCATTGCATATTCATACATTGTGATATATATTGTAAGAGTGCGAGCGGGAGTCCTGTGTAAGTCGCCGTGTTGAATGCTACTAAGGACAGATAGCGCTCAGACAAATTGTATTAAAATTGTATCCAATAGGGAATAAATACTTCTGATTTCAAGTGTATAAATCGTGTCCTCTTTAAACATCTTCTGGCTCCAGATTACACAAATACGACGACATTAGCGAGGTCAATGATACAAATTGTGGATTAAGATCATGCTTTGATGGTCAAAAAGGTTTTTGGTGTGACATGTGACATTCCTACACGGATAAACGCTTTTTTGATCATCTGTACATTACGTGTCGTACTTAACATCGCTGCACAAATTATGCTTCTTTTATATACGGTGTAATATTGCGAAGCAGTCGGTCAGCCTGCTACCGCCTGAAAATTACATTAATAACATACTGTTGTTTGATTTTATTATTATTTCATTCCCGAGAAGGACAAGCGGTAGAAAATGGATGGACCTTATGATGGACTAGAAGAGGCAAATCCTGCGTGTGAATTCTCCAATGCTAAAGTTGAACTGAAATGCTGACAGAATGTACTGTGAATGTAAGATTAGTTTGAATGTTGAAGAGTTTGAATTTCCAGGGAAACCGGAGTTTGGTTTGGAATTGGGGGAAGCGTTAGTTTGAATGTCCAGGATGAGTGGAATGTGTCGATGTTGGAATGGTTTGAATAGGTTCAAAAATGTGGGAATTGTGCAACTTGGAAAAATGTCCCATTCGTTTCAATGGGAACTTCCAAGAAATTTGGGAATTTTGGCAGAGCAGACATTGATAAACATACTGTGTTTAGGTAGAAATCTGACGTAGATTTTTTATTTTTTTACTAGTTTTTAATTTTATTTTACAAGTTGAGGTTTTAAACATTTCCTAAATTATTGCAATATTGATATTAATTCATTAATTGTTATTATTCCTATTTACAAATTCCAATTGCACCCATGGCAGAGATGGACTTTTCCTCTGTGAGAGGACAGAGGCCGTAGAATGTAATCACTGGTTTGACGTAAAAAAGATCTTGTCCACCAGAATATAAAATGTTTTTTTTCCAGGAATTAAATATGAACTGTCTAAGAAGTGCAGCGTAGATGCTGAATGACCCTCACCACAAGAAATGTATCCCAAATCCACAACAGATGCTCTGCCAAAGCCAATTGTCTCCTTGGGATCTGAGAGAACCACCAGTCTTTTCCCTGATGAACTTCAACAGCTGTATTTCAGACTTTGAGTCAATAAATATTCGTATTTGGTAGTGAAAATCTTTTTCGAAACATTGTGTACTTAAATAGTTAGCCATATGTCACCCAGAGTCAAAGCGAAGGTGAAAAGGGCAGCTTTAATTTTGAATAATAAACCATGTGGATGAATAAAAGTGTAATTGACAATTACTTGATACTAATGTATTGTTTAAAAAATTGAATGTCTAGATCTAATGCTAATATAGAAAATGTAAATATTTTATTATGTAATGTGACAGTACATTTATCTTAGGAGATAAGAAGTTGTCTGCAATCCGAATGTAAGACAGATGTCCCCTTTTACTATAGCAGATATTAAAATAAATTTAGCATATTTAGGAAAAACAAAAACCTAGACATGGTATTAATGTTATTCTCTTGGTAATAATTTTTTTTTTTTTACACATAAATAAATATATATATATTAAAGTGAAACCTAGTTCCTCTCATTGGATTCCTGATTTTCAGTTAGTAAAAACATTCAATATTGTCTTTATTGGTTGAATTTATTTTCGATGAGCCAAGTTTGTAATGTAATTTGTCTTTTTATTGTCAATAACAGTAGGTAAATTGATTTAGTCAAACATTGAATTGTATATAAAGTGCCTAATTTTGTTTGTGTAGTCTATTCATTGTTTCAAAACAACAGTTATAAGTGGTTTATTTAAAAAAAAAAAAGTAAATCAAAAGAAGTAAAGCAAATTCTATTTGAATTGTACAATTGAAAAGTGGTGGGAGAAAACAACACAAACACATCAAATGTTGAATATAAATGTATTGATTGGTTCGGATTTACACAAATGAGGGAGGATTAAACGAAGAATCATCCACGCACTCTTATGTACACAGCATAAATACATTGACAGTTTATACTGTACATTTACATTTCAAGTGGTGAGACTGCAAAGTGGACACACACACGTTTGATGCTGGTGTGTGTGCGGAGGCGGCAACTCTGAGGGTACATCAAGACAAACCGTTTTTATACTTGAAGGATCTTGTAAGGCTAAACAGCAAGCAGGCTGAATAAGAATCATCCACTGCAACGTAGTTTAAGACTTATCTTAGCCATGCTTTTTCATGAGCTCTACTTCTTCCAGCAAACAACTGGAGCACAGTAAAAGGAAGACAACGCTATAAAACAAAATGCCAGGACCTCATCAGCACATGACAACACCTTCTGTATTACTTCTAATGCCAAGTGTACTTTTTCCTGTACTTTCGCCTTCATGGGCATACCGATTTCCCACACACACATACACCATAGTGAGGGTCTACTAGGTAAACAAATACAGTCCAGTCTTAGGCTAGCAGGAGTCATTGCTAGCCATGGTGCCAAGGAGAAGCCAGAACTTGAAAAGCCTCTTCTGTGGTTAAGTTCTCCTGTTTGGGAACACTTGGCCTTCCCGGTGAAATACGTAAACAAAGGTGGATACAATGAAAGCAGTGTGACTTTATTGTTCAGTAGAGATGGAGAACTGGACTACACGCTTGGACTATTAATACTGTACTTTAACCAATAATAAACGTTACTTTACTACATTCAGTCCTTAAATTCTGACTGTTGTACTTGTCTGCAGTGTGACCCTCGGCATGTTGTAAAAATAAAATAATTGAGATATATTTTGAGGTCTTACACAAATTTGCTAATTTAGCAACTATTATTTACTATTTTCAATGTACAAACTGGATCGAAGTTTACATTTGTAGACACTTGAAAATTTGTTTTCAAATAAAATGTTTTGTTGGCGAAGTGTTTAGTGTAAAAAACAATAAGGTTCTTGACGCAGAAGTTCGATGTCTTGCATTGTGATTGGAACAGGAAGCGTGCCCTTATTAGGAAAGAGTGATGCTGCAATACCATTACACACCACTAAAGGCATTATGATTGTGGCAGGAGTACATGCAATCAATGATGGACTAATTCCACTTGTAAGTGTCAATCGGACAATAAAAGTTAAAAACAAGTGCAGACAGATACTGTCAAAGATTATGTCCTTTCCTAGCATTTAAGTGATATCTAATTACTTTTTATTTGAAATCTAGAAAAGGAAAGAATGCATGTTGGAATGTATTATTTGATTGATGGTGGTGAAACTAAAAAATAGGGGACTGATACTATCTTGGCTGTGGGTTACAGTTTATAGGGATGAGAGCGACACTCCTTGCTTTGACAACAGGAGTAAGATTCCTTCTCTTTTTCATAACTGCTTGATATTTATTGCAGCACAAAGGCTTGTATTGCTGTGCTTTAGAGTTTGTAGTCATGATGAGGTTGCAGTAGCAGTTTCTAAAGGCTGTCCTCAAGTTCCAAACCATACGTTGACCTTTGCAGCCCTTGTACTTGTCTCCAGACCAGCAAATGCCTCGGAGAAGAGCTGCGTGCGGTCAGTTGTTGATGGCGCTGTCATTTGTGGCGGTGGCGACGGGAATATGCGGAATCTTCTTGGCTGGGCTTGAGATGTGCTGGAAGGACATAGCATGTTACACAAAGTCAATATTCATACAAATAAACTAACTGCTTGATGAAGTCATGATTGATTGCATTTTAAAAATAATTGTGAGTTGAGGAAAAAGCTTGAGAATTAAACACATTTTTATTTCGATAATGGCTTCTCACGATTATGAAAATATACAAATCGGAAAGGGGGTGGGGGGGGGTGTTAGCGGGGGGTGTATATTGTAGCGTCCCGGAAGAGTTAGTGCTGCAAGGGGTTCTGGGTATTTGTTCTGTTGTGTTACGGTGCGGATGTTCTCCCGAAATGTGTTTGTCATTCTTGTTTGGTGTGCGTTCACAGTGTGGCGCATATTTGTAACAGTGTTAAAGTTGTTTATATGGTCACCCTCAGTGTGACCTGTATGGCTGTTGACCAAGTATGCCTTGCATTCACTTGTGTGTGTGAAAAGCCGTAGATATTATTTGATTAGGCCGGCACGCAAAGGCAGTGCCTTCAAGGTTTATTGGCGCTCTGTACTTCTCCCTACAACCGTGTACCACTCCGTACAGCGGCGTTTTAACAAGTCATACATTTTACTTTTTGAAACCGATAATTTCCGATATTACATTTCAAAGCATTTATCGACCGATAATATCGGCACACCGATATTATCGGACATCTCTTAACGCCGCTGCTTTTGCACCGCTACCGTATGGACAGATGGTCACACAGGGCAGGGCGCACATTAAAAAGTTAATAAATGTGTGTAAAAAATACTGCATATAAAAATAGTGCCGTGAAAGGAAACCTTTGTTAACACTTGTGTTAACGAGTGTTAAGGGCGGTATAGCTCAGTTGGTAGAGTGGTCGTGCCAGCAACTTGAGGGTTGCAGGTTCGATCCCCGCTTCCGCCATCCTGGTCACTGCCGTTGTGTCCTTGGGCAAGACACTTTACCCACCTGCTCCCAGTGCCACCCACACTGGTTTAAATGTAACTTAGATAGTGGGTTTCACTGTGTGAAGCGCTTTGAGTCACTAGAGAAAAAGCGCTATATAAATATAATTCACTTAACTTTGCCAATTTATTTTCTTCTTGGGTTTAATGTGAAAACGATTAATTGAGATTGGTTTTCTGTGATAAATGGACTCCTTCCATAGATATTTAGCAGGTGAATGCATAGCCAGAGTACTGTTGACGATGTGAGAAGAAGAAAGCTATACCTGCTGAGCGTCGCAGCAGTGAACACGGTCAGACTCCGAAGGCAGGTTGTCGTCCGCAGGTCTTCTGGCATATTCTCTGCGGTGTTTGTCGTCCACCCGCGTCAAGTACCACGTTCCTGGAAACAAATCCTCCACGCAGCCTTGAGGGATGTAGCCGGCTACAAGAAAAAAACACGTAAGTCATGCTATGAAGAGAATAGCGATGGTTGCGAGTAGAGATGTCCGATAATGGCTTTTTTGCCGATATCCGATATGGTCCAACTCTTAATTACCGATTCCGATATCAACCGATACCGATATATACAGTCGTGGGATTAACACATTATTATGCCTAATTTTGTTGTGATGCCCCGCTGGATGCATTAAACAATGTAACAAAGTTTTCCAAAATAAATCAACTCAAGTTATGAAAAAAAATGCCAACATGGCACTGCCATATTTATTATTGAAGTCACAAAGTGCATTATTTTTTTTAACATGCCTCAAAACAGCAGCTTGGAATTTTGGTAAGGTAAGGTGGGCGGGGTTGGGGGGGGCTGGCTTGAGGTGGGGGTAGGGGGCAGCGGGGGGTGTATATTGTAGCGTCCCGGAAGAGTTAGTGCTGCAAGGGGTTCTGGGTATTTGTTCTGTTGTTTTTATGTTGTGTTACGGTGCAGATGTTCTCCCGAAATGTGTTTGTCATTCTTGTTTGGTGTGGGTTCACATGTGGCGCATATTTGTAACAGTATTAAAGTTGTTTATACGGTCACCCTCAGTGTGACCTGTTTGGCTGTTGACCAAGTATGCCTTGCATTCACTTGTGTGTGTGTGTGTGAAAAGCCGTAGGTATTATGTGACCGGGCCGGCACGCAAAGGCAGTGCCTTTCAGGCACGCCCCTAATATTGTTGTCTGGGTGGAAACCGGGAGAAATTCGGGAGAATGGTTGCCCCAGGAGATTTTCAGGAGTGGCACTGAAATTTGAGAGTCTCCCGGGAAAATCGGGAGGGTTGGCAAGTATGACTGGTAGACGCAACTGCACTGTACTTCTCCCTACGTCCGTGTACAGCGGCGTTTTAAAAAGTCCTAAATTTTACTTTTTGAAACTGATACCGATCATTTCCGATATTACATTTTAAAGCATTTATCGGCCGATAATATCGGCAGTCTGATATTATCGGACATCTCTAGTTGCGAGACATGAACGCTATCCTAAAAGACGGAAAATGTTGAAGATAAAGAAGAAAATGTCTTCTTGCTTTATGTTCGACCAAACCAGTTTTCTTATTCCTTATTTAATATTAGCTTTTATTATCATGTTTAAATGCAAATCTTTAAAAAGGTAATAAGCTAACAACCACCAACATAAACAGACACATGCGCGCAGTCAACGCTAATGCATTTGCATTGGGATGCCCACATGCACATGTACAGCATGTGTTGTATTGGGCTGACTATGAGTGGCATGCACGCAGTGTAGCAAATTGTAGTTCTATCACTCATCTCTAGTTATATTTGGGATGAGCACATGAACGTGCACACTATATGTGCTGGAGGTGTTTATTGGGTTGAGAATCACAGACATTAACCTGTGCACACATACATTTGTGAAGCGTAAATGACTGTATTACAATCGCTCCACCAGTTGTATTTCAAATAATTATCAAAAAAGTCAAATGAAGAGGTGTCATTTAATTATTGTGATCACTCCTCCTAAGATAAAATTGAGAGCTGGTGAGAAATTGTTAGACATGTTGATAAGTCCTTCTATTGCTTTTTATGATCAAAGTTTGTCAAAAGTAACTGTGATCGCACTACAGTCAGCTACATTGTGTGCACCCGTTTGTCTCGGTGTTGGTTACACATGAACATCCCAAAAGTAACTTTGGAGGAGCGATCGCACTAGAGTCAGCTACATTGTGTGCACCTGTTTGTCTCGGTGTTGGTTACACGTGCACATCCCAAAAGTAACTTTGGAGGGGCGATCGCACTACAGTCAGCTACATTGTGTGCACCCGTTTGTCTCTGTGTTGGTCACATATGCACATTCCAAACGTAACTTTGGAGGAGCGATCGCACAACAGTCAGGTATGTTGTGTGCTAGTGTTTGTCTCTGTGTTGGTTACATGTGCACATTCTAAAAGTAACTGTGGAGGAGCAATCGCACTACAGCGGTGTATGCGGCGCTCAAACATTCGTCGATCAAAGTCTTACCTGCCTACCAAAGCTATAAACCAGGAAGAAAATTGTATGTATTTTCATCTACTGTAGTGAATTAATTGTTTGGTTTTCAGTCCATTCTTATTCATATGTAGGGATATAACGGTAAACGGCATAATGATAAATCGCGGTAAAATTCCAGACGGTTTGTAATATCGTTTACATTTTTTATTACAGAAAAAACGTCATTTACTGATGCCTTTTCATTCCTGCCAACTTTTGAAACTCAAAAAGCCTAGTAGTCAGGGTCCAGGGGCCGCAGGCGAAGCCCCCCGATGCAAAATTAATTTTATCTAACTGCAAACGTTATCAGTGCTGAAATAAATACTAGCTATAATGTTTTGTAATCTAATCGAATTGAACGCAGGTTGTAAAGATTGTGTATTCGATGCGAGAGGTATCATTCCTCTTTATTTTTGTTGACCAAACTTGGTGTTAGAGAAGAACAAAGCTTGTTTATTAGACTTTTTTTTATTAGCCAAACTGCTATTTGTTTTGTATTTATATCAAAAAGTAAACACCATGTTTTTTTAAATGACTTGTGTTTTTTAATGTCAGAGTTATTTTGTATAGTTAATTCCTATACAACATAGTTCTGCTAAAACTCTTAATGGATCTGTTATGTACATTTATATGTACATTTATATGTACATATAAATGTACATAACTTTAAAACTACATCTATCAAAATTTTAAAAATAGAGATAAAGGCATCATGTAATGAGAAAAAGATGACACATTGATATTATTAATGAACAAAAAAACACTTTTTTTGTCTTTAAATATATGAATAACATGTATAGCCTTTTTATTAAACATTACAAACTACATGATGCTGTTGCGTTCAGACCACATCCCAACTCTGTTTTAACCAACATAATCAAATAATCATGATTTCAATATTGATAAAAAAATGATCTTACTTATTATTTTGATCTCATACATGAACACAATTTTATCTGTATGGACAAAAAGTGCAATTACGTCCTTTGGCCATTAAGTGCCACTTTGCATAATTCTTACATTTGTTTTAATCTGTTATGTCCACAAAGTGCTATCTTTCACAATTTTCACATTCATTTTATTTATTTATGTTATTTTTCTTTCTGCCATATTACTTTGTTTATAATGCTTGTGTTTCCATATGCACATTCAGTTTATATTTGAGGTCCATGAAACATTTTTTTTAATCCACAATAATGTTTCTTCGACAAAGGAAATAATTTTGGATGGGTTGTCTGTTTTTTTAAATAAAACTTGGCAATTTTTTTTTAGCATAAGTACTTCTTTAAAATTTTAAGGACATTAAAAAATACCGCGATAATGATAACCGTGATAATTTTGATCACAATAACCATGATAACAAATAAGCGACATCCCTATTCAAATGTAATAAAAAAATTAGGTTTAGGGTTTGTTTGATAAATTTCTACCCAACAGGGATTGGCTATGGCACCATGTCACGGTTTAAAAGTGTCTTCTTCTAGAAAGTTCCATTTGATCTTACACTTGAAGAAATGTTGGCTTATTTATTATGAAATGGTCTAATTGATGATGTAAAGATTGGATAAGACGCAGCCCTCTCGCTCTGGCTTCATCTTCTCTTGTGAACTTATTGTTGACTGCACAAAAAGACCACTCCCAATCAAAGTGCATACGTCCAAGAAGAACTTGGATGCATAGAAAAGCATGTTTTGCACAGATACTAAGTATGCAAGGTTCCTCTGTTGTAAGTGACATGGAAAAACATCTTACCGAGGTGATGGGTCTGCTCTCGAAGCATCATGTTTTCAGAGAACACAGCAGGTGAAACCTTCTTCCTGGACTCCAGTCTGCTCTTTAGGTCACTCATGCTACAAAGAAGTTTGTCAAGAGCTGAACCTGAAATCAAGTCACACAAAAATATTCAGTTTCTACTATTCTCTAGGTTTTAATTTCGTCACACAATTGATATAGTTTACGCACAGTGCATGTGCATGTCACATATTTGATGTAACAGTTCTTCAAAGGCTGTGAATACTTGCAACTTATTTTAGGTTTTCATTATGGGCTGTTTGAAGTGAAAAATGATTTGTTTAAGAAAATGAATACTTTCCAGATGTACTGTACACTCATGGCCATGAATTTCATATTCCTTGAAATACTTCATGATTTATTGAACCATTCTTTTTGAAAGGTAATACAATTTTTTTTTTTTTAAATAAGAATTTGGTGGACACGTTTAAATTAATTTAATTCAATTTTAAAATTATTCATACAAGGTGAACTATATCCAGACTATGGAGCTAGCAACTTACTATGTGGCTCCAGAGACAGTGTGGAGACACTCCCCTAGGTTAATAATAATCACCACAATTATGGAAAATAAACTGCATTTCTAGGTACCTTAGTATCATAATAAATAGCATTATCACTGAAGAAATGAGGCTAAACACATTAAACACATAGAGCAAAGCAGGAGCAGGCATGATAATAGCTCAGCTAAACGCTAAAGGAACTTGACAAAAACACCAAGAAATAAGTGCTTAGTAAAGTTTAAAAAGTGTAGATGGAACAGTGTTGCAGCAGAAAGGGGCATTCACACATTGCTGGTTTAAATGGAAATTCATCGTGCTCTGCCAAAGTTCATGTTAACACAGAATGTTTGATTTTTTGTGCCACTCTAGTGTCTACAGTAGTGGTGTCAAATGTACAGCCCACCCGCGAACATGTTTTGTCCTGCCAGCGAGATGAGTTTGCTAAGTATTAAAATAAAAATAAGCAGAAATTCATGAATTAAATAAACATATTTTCTGTCCAGTGGATGTCCCAATAGCGCATGACTTCAGAGGGGACGGAGCTATGTACCGTGTTTAGGGGCAACATTTCCGTGTTAGGGCACTGCGTACTTACGCTGCCGATTAGTGATAGGATACAAAATGTGGATTGTTACGTTCATGCCTTGATTGTCAAATATGTTGCTGGTAATGTAACCTGTAACATTTATACCCAAATAAATAATTTTGATAATCTGTTCATTTTGTTTTGTACTTATGACTGCATAGGGACACATTTTCTGCGAACACATAAGTATGCTGAAATAATATGTATCTCCTTCATCCTAAAAAAATCTTATTGCTGAAATGTCAAAGCAGAAATCTGAGCGAGAGTAGAAAAAAATAAATCTGAATGCGCAGAGGGGTGAGGTGGAGAAAGCGGAACAGAGGGGGTGCAAGAGAGCGCATCTTTTGGACTGTGCAGAAAACAGTAATTATTGAATGTTAATATGGAAACTAGCAAACATGCAAACACTTTTATTGTGTACAAAACACAATTATGTCTGCTCAAACATTTAAATTTTTCGCTTGAGTTTAATTTATTTAAAAAATATAATGTCTGAACTTGCAAAAAAAATTTCCGTCAAAATCTGCCTTTGCGACCTCAAAATTATGAAACAAATATAACACCATAATCATGGATAATCGGTATCAGCATGGACCCCTGATTGGAACATCCATAAACCATACATAAACCTAAATCTAACAAGTGGTGTGGAAGGTTGCAGAAAGTCTTAACTTTATAATGAACTTGTCATCAGTGCCCATGATTGAGTGCATCTAGAAAGTTTATTTGGCATCATGAGATGGTTTGAAGCACTCTTTGGATCAACAAAATGTGAAAGTGCAAAAAAACATATGAAGATGACAATTATGCCTACAATGAGTGTGTCAACTTCTGAGCACAAGTGTGATTGCAGGCCACTTACCAGGTGTGTGATCTTGTGAGACCCTGAGAGAATATAACGTTGCTGCACATCCTGATCCATAAGAGAAGAGCCCAATCCTCTGACCTGCCAACTGTGATGATGTGTGTCTGGAACACAAAATTATAAGTTCTTGTTTGACAACTGTACATGTAAACACGTTCATGAAGCTGATGTGTGCTTACTGTGTAGCTGTTGGTAAATCGCTAATGCTAATCAGTAGCATGCATATTGCTTATCCGATAACCAATGTATATTAACAAATAATAAGCATCAAGCTAGTTTGAAGAGTGGAGCCTTACTTTAATTGTGAGTGCTTTCTATCAGGCCTGCTTCAGTGGCGTGTCTAGGGTGTGGCCAGGGGTGACACGTGCCACCCCTAAAATCAGACCAGTGGGGTGGCATGTGGGGTGGAGCGGGTTTGAAGCAGTGTTTTTTTTAACTATGGTACATGTACCACTCGGGCTCCATCCAGTGGTACGCCAAAAATGTCCTTAATTCAGGTGGCCCTAAGATTCCCCCCAAATTTTTTAGACCACGGTTTTAGAAATTCGAGTGCCATCCAAATCTAATAGGCAAAGTCCACCAAAGTTAGAACTGACCACATGCCTCACACAAGGGACATCGATAGAAAATGGATGGATGGCTAGATATTTCTGAAGGATTACAAACCTTTTAGGAGGTCCGGGAAGTAAACAAGGTAGGAATGGTTCACATACTTTTAATATTTAATGTTTATCGATTATATTTCAAATTGTAGTGACGGGCAATCAAGAGCCTTATGTATACCTTTGCGTCACGTAACTTGCGTAGAATGTGTTGTGGCAGTTGCGGATTTCACTAATGTGGTAGTTTGAGGACACACTCGGTTCACGTATTTAACGGTGAACTACCAACATGAAAATGCTAGCAGGAAGTGTTTAAAGTTTATTGGCTTTGTGAATATACTGAGACAAAGTCTAAGTTTATTGTGTTATTCATTCACAGCACCAATTTTTTCCTTAGAAATTTCAACTAACTTGAAGTGTTTTGCCAAGAGAATTATTTGTAATGTGTACATTTTCAGAATGTGCTTGTTCTATTTTTGGCCAAAGTAAAACAAAGAAAACAATCTGAAGTCGTCTCTATTTTTAAGTCTAATGCAATGATTTTACCAGTCCAGCCCACATGGGAATATATTTTCCGCAATGAAGCCCCCGGAGTTAAAATGAGTTTGACACCCCTGATCTATTAGTCTGTTTTCCGCCGAGTGATTGAGCCAGTGCGAAGGCTTCAACCGGACGTTGTAGAATGATGTATTTCAAGCAAAGACTTACTGTGCAATGATTGATGCCAGGCAGCCGTACACTGAGGGAGTGTACATGTTTCCATTCTGGTTGGAGATGAGCAAGGACAGTTTGGTTTTTCTTTCAAACAGGTCTGTACTGGCCTTCATAAAGGCCTTCTCAACATCACGGTCAAAGTAGGTCTCTTCTGGCTTCACATCTCTAAACGAAGCAAATAAGGAAAATACATCACATTCATGATGAGAACATATAAAAACAAACCTAATGATTGTCAATGTGTCACAAAAATCAAAATCAGGAGGAGTTTTTTTTAGATGACTGGTGACCATACCAAATGAAGCTATTTGAAATGATTTGTTACACGTGTTCTTTTCATGCTTAAGTATAACACTTCAAATAGTTGTGTAAATGTCATGCGTCTTTGGATGTTCCCATTCATCCAGGTCATTGTATTCTCAGGGCCTTCAATCGATCGCATCTAGACCGTTTGGTTTGTCTTCGCCTCTCATGCAAGTAGGCTTCATCAGTTCATGCTCATATACTTAGATAGGTAAGATCTAGTCTAGTAGTTGGTGCCAAAACTTTGATTTAGTCCAGTTGCGATCTATTGAATGCCCTGAAAAGTAAATGTGATGGGTAACAGCAAGGCTACACACATGCACTACTAATAGTCCTGCCGCCTTAGTGAAAAGTGTATTGATAATAGTGTATTGTATTTACAGTAGATTTGGCTTGAAAATAATAGCTTTGCGAAATAAGGGGTCAAATAAAAAGTGGAGTAAACAGTGCTCACCTGAAAGCATCAAGGCCACTAAAGGGTCCCGTGTCAGTGTTGGGGCTAGGATGGCTCAGGAAGTCGTTCAGCATCAGTCTAGCCAAAGACTTCTGCACCAGCTTGCAATATGGCGAGTGAAAGACAAGAAAGCCAAAGTCCTCCAAAGAGAATTGCTTGTCCACACTCTCTGTCAAAGAAGAAAGCAAAAACTACTTGATTTTTTTGTCTTTTTTTGCTGGTTTGAGAAAATAAAAAACAGGTTTCAACACTGAAAAACAAAACATGAGTGCATCTGAATTAGAATACCAATAAAAGTTAATTTACTAGAAGTTCAATTTAAAAACTCAAAATCTTATATTCTATTGATTCACTGCACACTTCTTTCAAATATTTTAAGAAGGGATTTCTTCATTTTGATGGTTATCGCTTACAGCTGTTCACAACCTCATAAAACAGCCCTTTGAGACACTTGTTGTGATTTAGGGCTATATAAATAAACATTGATTGATTGATAAAATGTAAAAAATATTGTAAGCTGCTGCTTCACACTCTAGTCTGAATTAAACTTCTGAAATCAAATACATTTTGGACCATATTATATATTTTTAAGATGCCCCTGTATATCCCAATTCATGGAATTATGTACATCTTACTGAACACTAGGGCTGCAACAGTACATATAGTGCCAAGGAGAAGCTAGAGCTTAAGAAGCCTCTTACATGGTTAAAGTGTCCTGTTTAGAAACACTTGGTCTTCCCAGTAAAATACATAAATAAAGACAAGTAGATAAGACAAGCTACTTTTTTATACTTTGTTTGTAGAATTTCCTGTTATCACCTGAGCAAACCACAACACAGCCTGCAGCCATAAGCTTATCAATCTAACTCGATACCAAGGATGGGGGATATGGCCTAAAATCTATATTGTGATATATACTGCAGCTTCTTGCAGTAAAAATATTCAGGGTTTCCCAAACAATTGGACATTTCGCAGGCCAATAATTTTGGCAATTCTTGTTGAAGTAATCTAAAATTGGAAATTAATAGGCACGACTTGACATGTACCGTGTCACAGGCAATGCACGTTTTGAACACTTATGAAATCTCTTCTGGTGTGTAGTGTAGCATGTTTAGCCATTCCTCGTCCTTGTAAGAAACTAATTATTACTAACTTATTTGTTGCATGGAGGTGAGGATTAGTTAGCCGCTGAGCTAACGGCAACGCTACATTGCGTTGAGGACGCGATAATTTGCTTGTTGTTGTGAAACTTGTGGGACATAGCAAGAATATGTCATCAATAGGAATGTAACGCTATGAAAACTTCATATCACGGTTATTGTCACTAAAATTATTACAATTATCATTATTATCGCATTATTGAATGTGCTCAAAAAGTAATCATACACATTTATAACCAAGCTTTATGAAATGTCTACTTCAGATTGACACTATATATCTTCTCTGGGGTTCATTACAAACAGTAGGGCCTTGACCCATCATTGTGAGCTGTATTCCTGAGTGGGATGGCCTTCTTTGTCCTCCAGGAGGCTGGGTCATTGGTATACTTTTATTTATAAAGGTCATGCTTGGTCTACTGCTCTCCTACATTTTTAACTTAATCACATAGAGGAGTGTTGGCTCTCACTGAAAAAGACTGGAAAATAACCAAACTTATTTTGTTTAACGCTTTTAAATCCAGATTGAGAGCACTTGAGATAACGTTTTTAAAAATGGTAACTGTTAATGTGTATGACATGTATTAGTATGTATCTGTATTTTTTGCTGCCTCTTGGCCAGGACTCCCTTGAAAGAGAAGGTTCTTTAATCTAAATGGGACTTTCCTGACTAAATAAAGATTAAATAAAAAAAACCTAAAAGTTTTATTCAAAAAATTAAAGTGCAATAAATTTAAAGCCACACAATATACTTTCTTGGCAAAATAAATATTATATTATAATATTGTTCTGGCTACTTAAGAGCCATATTATTGTTACTTGAATGTGTAAATTCAGATGTGTATCTTCTTCCGTTTTAATGTGTAAATTTTTTTTGTGTTTTTTTTATTATAAAGAAAAAAACATGTTGGGTGAGTCACTTCCGCTTTATGTGATGTCATGCAAATTCACTTCCGGTTGTCATATTGCTTCGAGTACATATCGATCTCTCTGTCTAAGTGAGCACAGCTTGTAGGTTTAATGTGCATAATTAAATATCTTAGTTGCTCAGACAGTTACATGCTTATAGCTAGCCTTGGATAGCGCTCACTTGCTTCTCCAGTAAACGAGCAGTGTCACCGGACCGTGAGTTTATCAGTGTAAACAATCATGGTTTTAACATAATTTAAAATCGAGTTAAAGTTAAAGTTAAAGTACCACTGATAGTCACACACACTAGGTGTGGTGAAATTACTCTCTGCATTTGACCCATACCCTTGTTCGACCCCCTGGGAGGTGAAGGGAGCAGTGAGCAGCAACGGTGGCTGCACTCTGGAATCATTTGGTGATTTAACCCCCAATTCCAACCCTTGATGCTGAGTGCCAAGCAGGGATGTAATGGGTCCCATATTTATTATAGTCTTTGGTATGACTCGGCTGGGGTTTGAACTCACGACCTACCGATCTCAGGGTGAACACTCTAAACACAAGACCACTGAGCAGCAAAACTGTAATATTAACCGTGGGAAGTTTTACAGAGGTTTATCATTATACCGTTTATCGTTACATCCCTAGTCATCAACATGCATTATCACAATATTATTAAAAAGCTCTATCACCGGCCAAATGTATATTATTTATATTGTATATTGTCTTTTACACAATTTGATACCAAGCAGAAATGTTACTATATATGATTACAACAATACAAGACAATGTAACATTACTAAACAATACTGTACTCCGAATCAACAAAGCAATCACATTCACATTCTCAGACCCTTCAATCGATCGCAACTGGACTGTTTGGTTTGTCTTAAAAGAGGTTTCGCCTCTCATCCAAGTAGGCTTCATTAGTTCATGCTCATAGACTTTGATTGGTCAGATCTAGTCTTAGACTTGGATTGGTCAGATTTATTCTCGCTGATGGTGCCAAAACCCCAAATATTAATACTCCAACATTAGGAGGGTGAGCCTGGGCAAAGATAGTTCCTCCCTATCGTAGTGAGAAAAACAACGGTTTCAAACATTACAACTTAGTAGTAACACCTCCACATCGCAAGCATTTACTTAGAGGCAAAAAACTCAATTGATAATGAATTACACAATAGATGGGTAAAGAATTTGTCCAGCAGAAATCTTACCCAACCAGAAAAATATGTATTGGCGAAAGGGTTGAACTTTGACATGACTCCACATCAGGTTCCTACAGTTGATATGATCACAGCAACAGAATCAGCCATTATGGAAAAACAACCTAACAGAAACTGAAAGTGAGCAAACTCGGCTGAAAGTGACGACAGCTCTAATGCCAAGCCCCAAACCTCTCCTTTGAGGAGAGGAAAGCAGTAACATCACTGGACATCAGGTGACAAACGCAAAAATATTGTCATTCCATATGTATCAGATGTGTCTGTAAACTCAAAATAATTTTTTACCAACACAATATCCAAGTACACTTCAAACTAGGCAACACCCTGAGACAGAGACTAGTGCATCCCAATGACCAGACACACACCCACAAAAACAATCTGGTGTATGCTATCCAGTTAAATGATGAATGCACTATATTGGGGAAACAAAACAACCACTAAGCTGATGTATGGCAAAGCATAGATGGGTGAACTCTTTAGGCCAGAATTCAGCTGTCTACCTGCACCTCAAGGAGAAACAGCACTCCTCTAAGAACAAAAACGTACAAATTCTGGACAGGGAGGATGAATGGTACGAAAGAGGAGTGAGGGAAGCCATCTGCATCAAGGTTGAAAAATCATCTGTAGAATATTGTAGCAAATATACACTTAAATACATTACACGTAGGTTCACTCTTTCTTTTCAACCTTTGCTCTGTCTGAGCACAAATTCATGTGTCAGACTGACTCCGAGCAAGGCCTTCTTATTGTGAAAACACCATGAAATTGTTATGGCTATTATAATGTTGACTCTCTGTGTCCCATCCATGCATCCATTTTGTACCGTGTGACCCTCTCGGGGTCGCGGGGGTACTGGAGTCTATCCCTGCTGCATTTGGGCGGAAGGCGGTGTACACCTTGGACAAGCCGCCACCTCATTGCAGGGCCAAAACAGATAAACCCCCCCACAAACTTCAAAACAAATTTTAATGACAAACACAACCCCCTCTTATCAACGAATGGCTCCAAAAAGGCTGTGTTGTGCCAAAACCACCTACACTATCATCCCTTGGACACGCCCCCACCTTCGTGCGACCATGAAGTTGTATGGCCCTGATCGACTTTGTTTTGCATGGACTATAACAGTGGTTTTCAAATGGTGGTGCGCGTACCCTTGGGGGTACTTGAAGGTATGCCAAGGGGTACGTGAGATGTTTTTAAAATATTCTAAAAATAGCAACAATTCAAAAATCCTTTATAAATATATTTATTGAATAATACTTCAACAAAATATCAATGTAAGTTCATAAACTGAACATTAAATCAAGTAGGCTGTTCCATTCAGTACAATGCAACAATGCAATATTCAGTGTTGACAGCTAGATTTTTTGTGGACATGTTCCATAAATATTGATCTTAAAGATTTCTTTTTTTGTGAAGAAATGTTTAGAATTAAGTTCATGAATCCAGATGGATCTCTATTACAATCCCCAAAGAGGGCACTTTAAGTTGATGATTACTTCTATGTGTAGAAATCTTTATTTATAATTCAATCACTTGTTTATTTTTCAACAAGTTTTTAGTTATTTTTATATATTTTTTTGCAAATAGTTCAAGAAAGACCACTACAAATGAGCAATATTTTGCACTGTTATGCAATTTAATAAATCAGAAACTGATGACATAGTGCTTCTTTATCTCTTTTTTTCAACCAAAAATGCTTTGCTCTTATTAGGGGGTACTTGAATTAAAAAAATGTTCACAGGGGGGTACATCACTGAAAAAAGGTTGAGAACCACTGGACTATAAGATAAAATAATAATTATTTCATGCAGTCATAGCTCGCTGATTGAGACCAATACTGACTCTGCCTGTGACCTATGCAAACTAAATGTTGTCAAATCTTTAAAGGAAGTCCTAGCCTATGACTGTTCAATCGAAGAACGCGGGTAGAACCTAAGCTCCTTGAACAGAAGATGTGGTCTGCAACACCACCTATCTCCCACATGTATTCTGCAATTTAGCCTCCAACAAATAACAGGAGTTAGAAATATTGGTCAAAGATGCTCCTTTTTGTCATTTGTTTACAACTGAATGGAATGCTAACGTTATTGAGTCGGACCATTTTAGGCCGATAGTGGTGGATCCACAGCGACCAATCTGCCAAACAATACCTCAATGCAACAAAGGGAAATTACACTTTAACGACAGTCGTTTGCATCAAGATTGCTCGTTTGCATCTCAACAGTTGTTTTTCTCACTACGATAGGGTGGAACCATCCTTGCCCAGGCACACTCTCCTGGTGTTGGAGTATAAATATTTGGGGTTTTGGCACCAATCGCTAGACTAGATCTGACCTATCTAAGTCTATGAGCATGAACTGATGAAGCTCAGATGAGAGACGAAACGTCTTCTAAAACAAACCAAACAGTCCAGTTGCAATCGATTGAATCTTCTGAGAATACAATTACCTGGATGAATGAGAACATCCATAAACATCACATTCACAGTTTTGCAGTCTGGAAAAACATGTATGTTGACAGAACTGTGGAAGGTGCTAACCCCCCCAGAGAGGTCAGAGACTAGATTAAAACTCACAACCTCCAGCCTGTGAGGCAGAAACTTTCACCGTATCACTCAGTCCATTTCAGTTACTTTTTCCAACTAACCTCTTTGCCACTGAGCATGGATCTTATTTCGGTAGAGCGAGTAACAGCGGTCCAAGGCACTCAGGTAACACTCAATGGATAGCTTGCCATCCACCACAGGATACTCCGACATCAGGTTAGGTTTGTAAAAGTCGTACGCATGCTGCATGTGCGTTCCTCGTAGACCTGTACAAGACACAAAGTTTGTGATCATTACAATTCATGTTTTTTTCGATGAACCTCAGTTTATATAAATACATGCATGTACGCAGTTGAACTTGGCCAGTCGCTCCTTTACAGTTATATTCGACTAAGGTTCAGAATAAAAAGCAATAAGACTCCTAAATAATTCAAACTGTACTTGTCTGGATCGTTGTACTTTACCACAAAGAAACATATTATATTAGACAAGGGGTGTCCAAAGTGCCTGAAGCTGTTTTTTTATTGGCCCTCAACAAAATCTAAAATAATATAAATTCATTAAAGGCTATTTTTTGTCCTTTCAGTAAATTTTGGGCCATCATTTTTGTTGTCGCTCCATTATACAGGATTTATCCAAAGAAAGTTTTATTCACGTTAAATTTTAAAATGTCCATTTCTTTCACCAGTGTACGATACACTTGCAGTTATTCCACAATGCATAAAGCCAAACAGGACACAAAAGTCCTTTTTTCAAAGGGCATAAACATATTTTGGATACATATTCTTTTACTTACTTTACTCAAACCTCTTGAGCTCTAACAAAAATACCAAATCAAAAATGTGATGTTATTATTTTAACCCTTTGAAGGGCTTTTTGATCACATGATGTCACAGCTTTCAATTAATATAAATTTGCACAACATGAGTTATTTTACTAATTAAAACCTGGGACATTATCTGATCAAAAGGCCTTCAAAAAAGGTTAGAATTTAAATAAAAACATTACATGTTTATTCAGGACGGAAATTTTTAAAATGTGAGCAAAGAAAGTAAAAAAAAATACGAATACAAAAGTTTTTGCGGCCTTCAAAAACATAAGGACTTTTATGTCCTGTTTGGCTTTGAAGATACGGCTGGACGATCATGACAAAAAAAAAAATCACGATTATTTTGAGTGATAGTGTAATCACGATTAAACATTAATTTGAAAACATGAGTCTTTATTGTAGCACCAAAACTCAACTTTCAATAAAGTAAAACAAAAACCTGGATATAAATTAATAGCGAATAAACCACAACAAGTAAAATAATAGCAACAGCAATAACAATTAATTTAAATAACAATAAAAAAAACTATACAATTAAGTATTTCCAGTTAGTTTTAAATTCAGGTTTTTTACCTTTTACTCTTATTTTACCACCATAGTGTGTGCTTTTTGTGTCAAATAAAATGTAATAAAATGTTAGCCTGTTAGTTAAATGCAAAAGTCTACACTTATTGGTACAATACATCTTTTGACAATTTTGACCAGTATTTTAGGTCTAAGCATAATAATTGTATAAATGTATCAAAAAGTGCTTCAAGTACATCATGCTTGTTGTGTAAGGTACTTTTTTGAAACCTTTATTTTGTTAGCGCAGTTAGACCGTGTGGCGCACAGTGCTATTACGGTATTATGAAGGGGAGAAGTGTGCTGTGCTGTTGTTCTGAGCTTGAAGAGTAAAGAGGCAACTTGAAGCAGTCAATAAAATAGGGAGCCTCTCAAGTTGCAACCGCTGTTTGTAGATTAATGTTATATCGATGATGTTGTTACAACAAAAGCAGATAATGTGTTGTAAGTAGGGTTGTCCCAATACCAATATTTTGGTACCGGCACCAAAAGCAGATGATGTGTTGTAAGTAGGGTTGTCCCAATACCAATATTTTGGTACCGGCACCAAAAGCAGATGATGTGTTGTAAGTAGGGTTGTCCCAATACCAATATTTTGGTACCGGCACCAAAATTTGTTTCGATACATTTCTAAATAAAGGGCACCACAAAAAATGGCATTATTGGCTTTATTTTAACCAAGACTCTTACGGTAAATTAAACATATGTTTCTTATTGCAATTGAAGAACAATTTTGGCCTTAAATGCAATAGTGAACATACTAGACAACTTTTTTTAGTAGTAAGTAAGCAAGCAAACAAACTAATTTCTCTGCTAACTGTAAATGTTCTGTTTTTTGCATTGCGCATTATTATGGTACACTCTTTTAGTGTATTTACGGTAATTCCCAGCATGCATTGCTCTATGCGCGGGCTCCGGTGTTTAGTCGGTTATGTGAACGGCAGTGGCCGGTTTGTTATGGTGTTCCCTCAGTAAAGTATACGTATAAAAAGAAGAAGGTTGTCGTCATTGAGTTATCAATGGTAGCAGAGGATGTCTAACAACGCTAACTACAGAGTCCCTCCTGCGTTTGAAGAAAAGAAGTCATATGAGAGCTGGAAAAATTATGTTGAAATGTGGATACGTGTTACCGATCTGGATAAGGAGAAACAAGCATTAGCTGTTGCTCTCTCACTGAGGGGGAGAGCTAGAGATACAGCTTTGGAAATACCTGCGGATGATTTGAACAAAGATGACGGGATGAAGACCCTTGTAAAGGCATTGGATAATGTATTCTTAAAAGAAGAAAAGGACAGAGCTTATGATGCATACACGGACTTTGACAAGATTCGGAGAGAAAACGAAGTTTCCATGGTGGATTACATCGTTCAGTTCGAGCAGAGGTACAACAAAATGCGCAAATTTGACATGGTTCTTCCCGACGCTGTTTTGGCATTCAAGTTGTTGGATACAGCCAGTCTCGATGTTAAAGATAAACAGCTTGCGCTTACAGCTTGTTCAACACTTACATTTGCAAGCATGAAGTCAGCTTTAAAAATGATTTTTGGAGACAATGTGCAGCCGCCCACATGCAGCGGGGGAATTCACATGCGCGAAGATGTTGCTTTTTATGTGGATCAAAGGAAAAGAGACGGAAGGAAATTTCGTTCCCAACCCGACCAAAAGAGGGCGCCATTGACTGGCTCAAACCCACTGGATAGGTTTGGCAGAAGATCTAAGTGCGCTATCTGCCAGAGTACATTTCACTGGGCTAAGGACTGCCCAAATAAGGCTGAACATGTAAAAATGACAGAGGAAAATGCAGAGACAGAGACAATTGAAGAGTGCAATGTTACATTGTTTTCTAAAGAGTCAGTTTCTGATGCTGAAATATTCATGGTAGACGCCTTAGGTTCAGCTGTAATTGACACTGCATGCACCAGAACAGTCTGTGGTGAAAAATGGCTGGAGAATTACATTCATACACTGAAGGAGAGTGACAAGAAAAAAATTGAAAATACACAGAGTAGAAGAGCTTTTAAGTTTGGTGATGGACAAGTTGTTCATTCCATAAAAAAAAGTAAAAGTCCCAGCAAAAATAGGACAAACCAGGTGCCACATAGAGACTGAGGTGGTCTCAGTGAACATTCCTTTACTACTAAGTAAAACGTCACTTAAGAGGGCAAAAGCAGTGCTTGACATTGATTATGATAAAGCCACAATGTTTCAGAAACCAGTGCCTCTTGAGATTACATCCTCAGGACACTACTGTGTAAACATAGTGGACAGAGATTGCACAGCCACCCATGAGAATGAACCCCAAACTGATGAAGTTCCGGCCATAAGAGATGGCATGAGTAAAGATGAAAAACTCAAAGTATTGGTGAAACTTCACAAGCAGTTTGGACATGCCTCAGTTGATAAACTCAAAAAATTACTAATTAGTGCTGGAAGTAATGATGATGAGAGTGTTACTATTCTGAATGACATCGTAAGTAGCTGTGAAACATGTCTCAAGTACAACAAGCCCAAACCAAAGCCATCAGTTGGTCTACCAATGGCTTCAACATACAATGAAACTGTGGCATTAGATCTACACGAGCTAGAACCAAATGTGTGGTACCTCCACATGATTGATCACTTCACCAGGTTCAGTGCTGGTAGCATTGTTACAACAAAAAAATCCAGTGAAATTGTGAGGCACTTTATTCATTCCTGGGTGAGTGTTCATGGAGCCCCATCTAAGATTTTTTGTGACAATGGAGGTGAATTCAATAACGAGGAAATGAGGGACATGGCTGAGAACTTTAATATTGAAGTGAAAACCACTGCTGCCTACAGTCCATGGAGTAATGGATTGATGGAAAGACATAACCAGACCCTTACAGAGATCCTGTTAAAAGTGAAGAAAAGCAGTGTTTGTGACTGGAAAACAGCCTTAGATTGGGCCTTGATGGCAAAGAATACAATGCACAATGTGCATGGATTTAGTCCATACCAGCTGGTGTTTGGACAAAACCCGAACCTACCTTCTGTGCTGGTTGATAAACCACCTGCCCTGGAGGGCACTACCATGAGTAAATGGGTAGGACAGCACATTTCAGCATTACATGAAGCAAGGACAGCGTTTACTGAGGCAGAGTGCTCTGAGAGAATCAGGAGAGCTCTGCGCACACAGCTTCGCAGCACAGATGAATACTACGAAACTGGAGATAAAGTGTACTACAAAAGAATGGACTGCAATGAATGGAAAGGCCCTGGGGTGGTAATATTTGTTAGAGATGGAGGCTCCTATGTCGTGGTGCATCGCTGTAGACTGCGCAAGGCCACAGATCACTACACTGACACGTCTCGTGACAGCCAAGAAAGCCAGACAGAACTTAATGCAGCAAAATGTGGTATTGAACATGTTGAAGATCTACCCAATACTGTATCTAGTGATGGAGACAGTGTGCCTTAGACAGAGAATGCGGCAGGGAGCTCTAATAATGACAGAGACAGCAATGAGCAAGATAATGATCCATCTGACAGACAACCTTCTATTATAAGAACAGACCGTAGTATGAATCTAAAAGCAGGACAATTCATTAAGTATGTGGAAAGAGACACTGGAATTTCACACACAGCAAAAGTGCTAGGTCGAGCGGGAAAGGCAACTGGAAAACACAAGAACTGGTACAATCTGGAGTACATTGAGCCAGTTAACCTCACTGGCACAACAAGGTCATCTGACCTTTCACAGGTTGACACACTGCAGATTCAGTCATTGGACAGGGTGGAACAGCCATCTGATCACGAGGATGTACTTGTTACAAAGGATGTGTCATTTGAATCAGCTAAACTTACTGAAATCAGTAACTGGGAGAAACACGGTGTGTTTGATGAAGTAAAAACATGGGACAAAAATGCATTTCCACAAGATGGGTGTGTACACTCAAAGACACACCAGACGGCATAGTTCCAAAAGCAAGGCTAGTGGCGAGAGGATTTGAAGAGCTAAACACAAAAGATCTCCCAAAAGACTCGCCAACATGTGCCTCAGAGTCTCTTAGACTACTCATGTCTGTGATATGTCAAAACCGATGGACACCCCACTCTATGGACATTAAGTCAGCATTCCTTCAAGGAAATGAGTTATCCCGAGACATCTATGTTCGTCCACCACCTGAAGCCAAGAGTGAGGGAACTCTATGGAAGCTAAACAAATGTGTTTATGGACTAAATGATGCATCACTGTACTGGTACAATAGGGTTAAAGAAACAATGTTGCAAACTGGAGGAAAGATGTCACAAATTGACCCTGCTATATTTTATTGGTTGGATAAAGATTGTAATGTGTCTGGGTTGCTTGCTTGTCATGTTGATGATTTCATCCGGGGTGGTTCACAGATTTTCACAACAACTATAATCCCTCACCTGCAATCTGCCTTTCAAGTGGGCAGAGAAGAACATGACAGCTTTCGCTATGTAGGCATGGAGTATGTCACTGCAAATGGAGTAACATGTATGCATCAAGACAATTACATACAGAATCTCCAGCCAATTCACATAGACATCTCCAGAGCCATGAGACGGGATGCTCTTTTGACTGAAAGTGAAATTGATGACCTGAGATCAAAAATAGGTCAACTTCTGTGGGTTGCCAGACAAAGTAGACCGGATATTATGTTTGATACATGTGTCCTTGCAGCTAACATAAAACATGCTACTGTGCAGACTTTACATGACACAAACAAGGTGGTGAGAAAATTGAAATCAGAACATGTGACACTGAAGTTTCAGAACCTGGGAAAAGACAGTTCTCTAAAGCTAGTAGTGTTCTGCGACGCCTCGCTGGGAAACCTTACAGATGGAGGCACTCAAGGGGGACATCTCATTCTGCTGATTGGTGAGGAAGGAAGATTCTCCCCTGTGTATTGGCAGTCAAAAAAGATCAGAAGAGTCGTACGGAGCACTCTTGCTGGAGAAACTCTTGCCCTTGCCGATGCTGTTGACAGTACCATTTCTTTATCTGACCTTCATGCAGAACTTACCACAGGGAATGTATCACAACATGTCTTACCAATAGTGTGTGTCACTGATAACCACTCCCTTGCAGACGCCATCAAGTCTACTAAGTCAGTGACAGAGAAAAGGCTCCGCCTTGAAATAAGTGGCATCAAAGAACTTCTTCAGTGTAAAATAATTCAACAGATTCTCTGGGCACCTACTGTAGAGCAGCTAGCTGACTGTTTGACAAAACGAGGTGCATCCGCACTTCAGCTCCTAAAGGCACTCAGTGTTGGAGAGTGGAAACTGGAATAGAGACTATTCTTTTGTGGACAGTTTTTTTTTGTATAAGTTTTTTTGTTGATCACCATGTTCTTACATTTTCATACTTATGGACATTAATAATAGACTGATTTTTTGTGTTAAAAAAAACTAAAAAGAAAAAGTGGGAGATTGTAAATGTTCTGTTTTTGCATTGCGCATTATTATGGTACACACTTTTAGTGTATTTACGGTAATTCCCAGCATGCATTGCTCTATGCGCTGGCTCCGGTGTTTAGTCTGTTATGTGAACGGCAGTGGCCGGTTTGTTATGGTGTTCCCTCAGTAAAGTATACGTATAAAAAGAAGAAGGTTGTCGTCATTGAGTTATCACTAACGTGTGTAATGAAGCATGTTTAGCTATTCCTCGTCCTGCAGAGATGATACTTGTAAGAAACGTATTTTATTCGTCACCATGGAGGCGAGGATTAGTGATTTAGAAGTAGCTAAAACACTGCCGACTCCAGATGGATGTTAGCTGCTAGCCATGTCTTTAAGCACCTCTTCCTGAGGGCACTTCAGTGTTATATAGTCACCTTTATCGTCAGTTTTTAGACCAAAATGCATCCATTCTCCCTTTTCTGTCTACACACCTTGTCTGCTTGTAAGTACTCCGTGATTGTGCACTGCCTAACACGCTCCTCTGCTCATAAAACCAGCAATGTCATGCCAGTTAAGACAAAATAAATTTAAAAATTGGGAACCGGTATTTTTCAAACAGAGTATAGTACCGTTTTTGATTAATTAGTGCAGCGATACTATACTAGTACCGGTATACCGTGCAACCGTGGTTGTGGGTGTATTGATTGTTCTTGCTAGTTTTAGCTTTGTAGTTTAGTTGCTGTTTGAAATGGCCGTATCAACATGGAGTTCAGGACGGCCAGCGATCTGAGATTGTGCCACGAACATTCCACTAATACAAAGAAGGTCTCGGAGCTGCTGAATGTGGGTCTTAAACAAAGACTGGTGGGAGAGAGTTGTTTTAAATGAATTTTTGAATGGAGAATGGAAAGAAAAGGTTTGAATAACTCAAAAGTTCATTCAAAAAGCTCTGTGGATTGATGGAAGGAGTTTTTGGTCCGAAGGAAAAGACTGTTACTGCCTTAATACCGCGTCAAATGATAGTGCAAAACAATAGCAACTATCTTGACAATTGTGTGGAAAACAGAGTCACTGCTAATCAGTTTGGAGTGCACAAATGCAGCATGAAAAGGTTTGTGTAAGCTTTCTTATTTGCCATGTAAGATACCTGCTTCATTCTCTTCCATGATATCACACATATTTGTTCTGGAGTCCGAATAAAGCCAACATTCTCTATTTCCTTAGCTACCTTCTTAATAAAATCTGTCCCCCCCCACCCCATCGGTGCACTTCAAAATGTTTCATTCTTTTTATTTGTGAAGTAAATATAGTCTCCTCTTCATTCCAGTTGTTGCCTATATTTTTGATTCAATGGGTGCATGCTCACTCCCTCGAGATCTGGTTTTCAAATCGCATAATCTAGGTGTTTAAGTCCAACTTTTCAAAAGCCAATCGTGATCAGATTGGGTGTTTCAGGGTGTTTTTTCTTGTGGAGTACTTATTTTAAGCCAAATTATTTGAGAAATCCAACTAAATTAGTGCATTGAAACGTAGTCACTGACAGTGACAGCCTATCACTACTTTTCAGAGTCGACCAATTGAGTGGGGGTCTTATCATATACAGGATGATAGTAATCATGGTATGTATTACTCATTAATAAACTTTCTGACCTCGCTCAAAGGCTAAAGGAGCATTAGGCCCAACCAGCATCGCCACGGCACCAGCGCCCCCTGTAGGTCTGGCACTTCCTGAGGCGTAGACTGCAATGTCCCCTGCAACAACCAAGGCATAGCGGCCTGCAGGAAGAAAAAGAGATAATCATTAAAAATCAATCTGTCTAAAGACCAAACAAATACTGTAACTAATAATGCACAATTCAGTTCAGTTTGTAGTTTACTTTGAACATGCATACAATACAATACACATATTTCCAGTTATTTCATTACAGCGTGTCTGAAAAGGAGTGGAAAGAAGCAGAGTTTATTTAATCCTACCCCTTTTCATATCATAGCAGTTTTATCCAATGTCATCTTGGAGATTAATGAGATTATCTCATTTAAAAAAAAAAAAAAAGGTTCAATATGTTTAGCATAATTATTATTTTTGCTTTGTGAACACTTGTAGTTTGAACAGTTTCTTAAACTGAATCATATTAGTGTTTCGTTTAGGGATGTTAACAATTAATCGATTTTCGATTAATTGCCGTTAAGAAATTACCCGATTAAAATTAACGATTTCAATTAATTGACAATTCCGTTCTGTCACGGTCGGTGCGGTGGTTTTCTGTGTGAAGGTAATGCTGAGTTTATACCTCGCTAGTCCACACGAGGGAGTTGTTGCTTATTGTACTTTTTCCAAGCAGCAACACCATCACGTGACCAGCCCTACATGTCCGCTGTACACATGAGAGTCCACATGCGAGAGAAGAAAAACAAACATGAAGCGACGCAAGAGAAGTGCTGTGTGGGAACATTTCACCCTAAAAGAGGACGATGCAACGTGCAAAATATGTAAGGCTGTTTTGAAGTACAACAATTCAACCAGTTCGTTAAATTACCACCTAAAAAGTTTACATGCCGCTGTGCTTGGAGGAGAGAGTGGAGGCGGAGCACGGCCAGGCCAGCCCTCCGTCGCCGAAGCGTTTTCCAAAAGAAAAGCGGTGTGTGATGACGCACGGGCAGAGGGCATCACCCAGAGGATTTGCAACATGGTTGAAAAGGATATGCTGCCTATAAGCATTGTGGATGGCAAGGGGTTTCGTGAGTTGATGAACTATTGTGAGCCAGACTACCAAATCCCTTCTCGAGAAACAATAACAACCCGCATAGAGGCTCGCTACAAAAGAAAGAAAGCCGAGCTGAAAGCACGACTGGCCAACACGCATGTAGCAATAACCACTGACTGTTGGACGTCAAATACAACAGAGAGCTATATCACCGTCACTTGCCACTACATGGAGGACTGGCTGATGAGGTCGGCAGTCCTAGCCACAGAGAGTATGCCGATGAGCCATACGGCTGATAATTTAGCAGAACGGCTGAATGAAATTGTGCATGCATGGGGGCTGACCGGGCGAGTGATAGCCTGTGTTCACGACAACGCGAGTAACATCGTCTTAGCAAACAGCCAACCTCGAGTCGACTGGGCCTCTGTTCCATGCTACACCCATACCCTACAACTGGCCATCAACGATGGTTTCGCTGGGACCCTGCACCAAGTCATCGCAGCTGCAGGAAGATTGGTCAAACACTTTAAGCACAGCACTAAAGCCACCAAAGCGCTGGAAACCAAGCAAGGCCAAATGGGCTTGGAACGCCACCAGCTCATTCAATCCTGCAAAACGAGGTGGAATTCAGTCTGTGACATGTTTGCGAGACTGGTGGAGCAGCGGTGGGCGGTGTGCGCCGTACTATCAGACCGCACGTTCACCAAGCTGTCTGATGCTCGGACACTTGAGATCAGAGACGACCACTGGAAAATCATGGAGGAAATGGGCCCTGTTCTAGTCGCTCTGAAGACAGCAACTACCGTGATGTCTACAGAGACTGAGGTAGAGTATTACTTTACCCCCCCCCCCCCTTGCACGATTTTGTCATTTGAATTTGAATGCTACTTTATGCATATCACTGTTCTCTGTGTAATATATTTCCAATGTCATATATTATGAGTAAAAAAAAAGAGGGGGAAAGAAAACGTAAGCTTTCTTTTAGTTGACCTTGTACCTATTTACCTAACCTGTGAATCTGTACTGTTATGAAACTTTTCTATACAAAGGAACTAAACTCAACTAATATATATTTTTTTCTTCAGGTGTCCATATCCAACACGTATCCCATCAGCTTCGGTTTAATCGACGTGCACCTCAAGAAGAGAGTCGAGGGAGACTCAGGCAAAGTGGCAGAATTCAAATCTAAAGTGGCTGCTTCACTGAGCAGACGGATGAAGGTAACAGCTAATGTCTATTATTAATATTATTATTGCAGCATCTAATAAATAACCTATACAAAACATACATAGCATTGTACAAAATATGCATTGCCCATGTAAGGTTAGGTGGCACTGCTTGCTTATTATATTAATAATTGAAGTTATATTATTTATTTGTTTTTATTTGACACAGATTGCATCTGATGACTTCCTAACATCAACCCCAATGATAGCAACGATGGTGGACCCTCGGCACAAGCACCTGTCATTTCTCAGCCCAGCCAGGAGGATTTCAGCAAATGCCAAACTGCTTGAACTGGCTCAAGCAGAAGATGTGAGCTCCACATCCACAACAGCAGATGGAGCAAGCTCTGCCTCTGCCAGTACCACTGGAGAGGAGGAGGAGGGGGCTCAGCCAGACGTGCCTGTCCAGGAAGCTGCACCACAGAGACACACATCTGCTATGGTTCAACTCCTGGGTGCCTACTACACCAACCAGGTCACTAATGATGTGGAGAGAGAGCTGGACAGTTTTCTGAAGGATGCTGTGCCAAACCTTGATTCTGATCCCAATCATCCCACAGATTGGTGGGGAAAAAATGAAGCAAGGTATCCGAGGTTGGCAAAAGTGGCAAAACGATACATGTGTATCCCTGCTACATCAGTGCCTTCTGAACGCGTGTTCTCAGCATGTGGCCTTACTGTAACCAAGCTGCGCTCACGGCTCACACCTGAGCATGTAGACATGCTCATATACTTGAATAAAAATGAATAAGCAATTGTACCCATGGGCCATGTTACATGTATGAGGCAGAGAGCCTTCTCTAAAATGTGACTTTTCCCTTTGTTAAAATTTCAATTGTCCACCTGCCTGATGATCTAAATATTAAGTTGATTGTTGTAGCCAGGGTTGGCTAAACTTGGCTTGCTTAATATTTTACTATCACGATCACCATTGTCTTTCAGGAATGTTTACTTGAAGTTGTTGTCAGCCTGTTTCAAGCTGACTGATTATTACATTAATGTTTACACTAATAGTTTGTGAGAGACAAACTAAGATGGGCATAGTGCATGCACTTTATTTTATTTTATGCAGTGACATGTTTTTCATTCAGTTCTTCTGTCAGCCTCACTTGAGCCCAAATGTTAAGTTGAATCAATGACTGTTCTTCTGCAGCAGGCTTAGGTTTACTTATTTTGCTGTTACTTACAATTTCAGGGATGTCTGCCTTATATTTTTTCAAGTTGACTGTCATATAGGCACTTTTCCCAGTTCAAGAGGGATTCAATTAATGTTGCAGCTTGCAGGCTGCTAGCCTTCTAATAGTTTGTGAGACAGACTAAGATGTGCATTGTGCATGTTGTGCACTTGATGTTACTTTATTTTTCTTGTCTTTACAGTAGTGAGTGAGTGACATGTTTTTTCACTTCAGTTCTTGTCAGCCTCACCTGAGTCCAAAGGTGAAGTTCTGCAGCAGACTGCAACAGCCAACAGGCTTACTTATTTGCTGCCTGCTGTTACAATTTTCAGGGATGTCTTCCTTGTATTTTTTCAAGTTGACAGATAGGCATTAGGCACCTTTCCCAGTTCAAGAGGGATTATATAAAATAAAGCTAGCTATTATGGCTGCTGCCACTACCAAGTCTTGCATGTGTGACAAGACTAAAGTGCACTTTATATTATATTCCTCATGTTACAAAGATGACTTACTTTTGTATCAAATAAACATTTGATTAGGGAATACAATGTCCTTTGTATTTTATACCAGCAAAATTTTGATTTTGATTTTGTACCTTATTGAGGGGAAATCTCAGATGGGGGGAAAACGCCGCTTTATCAACTAATCGATGATCGATCGATAAGGTTATCAACTATCAATTAATGAAATAATCGATAATTTGCATCCCTAGTTTCGTTTGATTTACATGCTTAATCGATTCCATAATTTAATTCCACATACGGATATGCTAAAGGTCTTAAGTACTGTACGAGCATACAAATGTTTTAAATTAAATTTTCCTCTGAGGTTATATTTCTCCTCTTTTGTTGAGAAGAATTGTTGTACATTCTTGGGTAGCACGTTATAGTTTGCTTTGTACATAATTTTAGCTGTTTGCAAATGCACCAAGTCATTGAATTTAAATATTTTTAGTCAATAAATTAAGGGTTTGTGAGGTCTCTATGTCCAACATTATTTATTGTTCTAATTGATCTTTTCTGTAACACCGTTAGAGAATGAAGCGCATGTTTGTAGTCCTTTACCCATATTTATATACAATAACTCAGATATGGTAATACTAGCCAGCGTAGAGAATATGGAGTGATTTTTGGTCCAGAACATATTTTGCTTTATTCATTATTGACATTTCTTGCGTCTTATGTTGTATATTTTTTTTACATGAGTTTTCCAGTTAATTTTATCATTTAATATTACACCCCAAAATGTGTTCTCTTTTACCATTTAAATATCTACTCAGTCTATTTGTATTTGAATTTCCCTTCTATTGTTACCAAATCATTTTACTGAGATTCAAGCATAGTCTGATTTTGTCAAATCATCTTTCTAGTTTCTTCTGTTATTTGCATTAGCTACATAACTTTTTAACAATTAACATTTTTACGCCACATCTTATTGTTTGTATTCACTTAATGTCACGCCCTGGTATGCAAGGCTCTAAGTCAGACCTGGGCATTATGCGGCCCGCCGGCCGCATCCGGCCCTTTGTACGTCCCTGTCCGGCCCGCGTGAGGCCAATCATAAATTACAAAATACATTTTAAAAAGTATCTATCTCGAGTGTGCAATACAACGGTGCCGCTTTTGTTTTGAAAAGCGTTATTTGTATGACTTCCGTGTGGACGTATGCTCGTGCGCGCAGCGGCAATCACAAATTACAAAATAAATTTAAAAAAACATCTATGTCGTGCGTGCAATACAACTGTGCTGCTTTTATTTTGAAAAGTGTCATTTATGGGCGTGTATGTCGTGTTAGTGAGGGCGCACAGCGACAAGTGATGCCCAGTTATCCCAGAGACGCTAAAAAAAGAAAAGGTGATGACGAATGGCGTGTTTTCAACAAGACATGGACTGCCAAGTAAAGGTAAAGCCGTGTGATTAATTTGTAGTACACATGTTGCTGTGTTTGAAGAATATAGTGTAACGACCTGCTGAAGTTGATGTTGTCTTGAGTTGCGTAAATGAGGAGTGAGGATATGTGCGTGTGGAAGGAACGAGATAAGTTGAGCTGTGTTAGTATAGCTTGCTCAATAAAAGTTTAAAAAGAGCGTCAGACTTGGTGTGCACTTCTTCTGGACGCTACAATTGGTGTCAGAAGTAAAACTTTGCGCATACTGCGCTGCTTAATTGTGTGCGCAGCCTGCTATGTCATCGAGAGGTACGTGCCACGTGAGGAACTCGCCGTAGAGAGAGAGAGAGAAAGAGAGAGAGAGAGAGAGACAGAGAGAGGGGCAGTGTCTACAGGTGCCCTAGGGGAATTCCGCCCTCAATGAAGACTCCCAGGTTTGATGGCAAGGTGAACTGGGAGGCATTTCATCCCACTTCTGACATCAAATGTAGCGTCCAGAAGAAGTGCACACCAAGTCTGACGCTCTTTTTAAACTTTTATTGAGCAACCTATACTAACACAGCTCAACTTATCTTGTTCTTTCCACACACACAGCTATCCTCACTCCTCATTTCCGCAACAGCAACACTTCCTCCTTCTTCGCCAATCACCTTGCAGGCGTGCTACGTCCACAACAAAGAGGATGCAGGATAAAGTGACAGAAATTTAAATTTTTGCATGGTATTACACATCAGGAAGCGTTGTGTAAGAAAGTGTTAAAAATAAAACCATCAAAAGCCATCTGCTTTTGAATAAAGATAAGTTAGGTTAAATGAAAATATTATTATTTTTTATCTTACGGTATATCAAAAATAATTTAAGCAAAATTTAATTGAAATATTGTCGGTGTGGCCCTCCAGCAGTGCTCGGGTTGCTCATGCGGCCCCCGGTAAAAATTAATTGCCCACCCCCGCTCTAAGTGATGGGCCAGCGAGCGCCTGTTGTCATAGCGTTATATATATTCTCAAAGAAAAATGCCACATGCTTGCGTTTTTTAGGCTGTTGGAACCGTTCAAATCGCGAAAAAATCAAAAGTTACTCTAGAGTTCCTCGTGAGGTTACCAAGAAGGGCCAAAGATGTCAAGAAAGACAAGAAAAGTGGCACGCACTACAGTCCCAAGAGAGCAAAGCCAAGAAATGCACTAGTTTTCAGTGGTCACCTCGTTAAAGGTTTGTTTCGATATACTTTTAATGTTTAGTATTTATCATTATATTATTTTGATATTATTTGTATTTTACCTTTTTTCTGAGTTCTTAAAATGCATTTTTGCTACGTGTGTTTTGTAAACCCCCAACTCGGCGAGTCTAAACAAAAGAAATCAAATGTGAGCAAAACCTGAAAGAGTTTTAAACTTTTACCAAAGGCAGCAATCATAAATTAAGTTTTCAGTATATACACAATGTTGACATATATAGTTATAGTTTGAGAAAGACGGGAAAAAAACATGCATACTTGTAAACGGCGCATGAAACAACAAGGTAACAACAAGGTAACAACAACCAGGGCTGTAGACGTGAAGTTAAATCATTAAATGCAACCTTTCCCAAGCAAAAACGATGCAATTTTTATCCGAGAGTATTGATAACTATTTGCCTGACCGAGAAACACACAAAAAAGTTGTAGGTCTCTGCGCTTTTCCAAGTTTTCATCTAATTTGTCGTGGACAATGATGTCTGCACCACCAGATAGTTTGACATGTCTGGGAACACGACAGACGGATAATCCTTGAGATCACTCGACAAATATTTTTTTGATAACTGTAGGGATAGATTGCATTACATACTTTACTTTTAGTGGTAAGATCTAAGCCCCTTGCGTATTCAGAATATTCGCACGCTGTTTGCGACCCAGTAGCCATGTCGGTGTGGTGGCCCACCACTTCGTTTACGTTCGTTTAAAAGCCACGTGACTGAATACAACCTATCGTGTTCACTCACCATCCCAGGAGCTGGACTCCACCCAGTTGACAGCATTGAAGAGCGCAGCTGTCCCGCCGTAACAAGCGTTGGTGGTGTCAATCCCCTCCACGTTGCTATTACCAGAGTCCTCAAACAACTGCATGAGGACCGTCTTCACCGATTTGGATTTGTCAATAATGCTCTCAGTGCCAACTTCCAAGCGACCAATGCTGTCATAGGACAGGCTGTTCCTCTCCATCAGCCTTTGGACCACGGTCAGGCACAGGGAGTTGATATCCTCACGGTCTGAACAGAAGCCCATGCGCGCTTGACCTAATCCCACGGTGTATTTCCCAGATGGAACACCATCAAACTGCTCCAGTTCAGCCTGATCCACATACTGGGATGGGAAGTACAGTTCCATGGCAATAATACCCACATCTTTTGGCCATGGTCCCAAGCAGTTGATTGAGGCCGATCCAGGCATCCTGTACAGGTTAACAGGGTCATTCATTGTTTAGCAATTCAACAGAATTAGGTCATACTTACAGTGGACACACTTAAAAGTAAAGTTTGTTGGTGTTAGAATAATTGTATCTAAGTTATCACAAAACTTTGTGTTTCAATGAATTCCCGGCGAGCAGACAAAAGCTGTCTTCAATCCTACCAAGCAAAAGGCTTGTAAAACTCCACTGTGTAGGATGGGAAGCAACATGAAGGTGTTCTGTTTCTTTCATGTATTGTAATCAACAGAAATATATTGTCATGACCCAAGAACTACAAAGCGGAGAGGAAGCAGGGCCTGACTCCCCTACAGGGACCGCTTCATTGAACTGTTTTACGACCTTTTCTTTGACCTGTTCTGTAACCAAAGGCAATGACGGTTTACGACCCCCGTCCCTTAGAAACCGCTGTTGCCATGTAATCAGGGAAAGTCCAAATAAGAGGAGACGTACAATCTTTCGTCAGAGCGTAGTGGAGACTGTGCAAGAGAGTGCTTCTTGTCTTGTTTAATAGATGTCATCAGTGTTTGAACCTGACAGTTGGCATGAGTGCTTATAATCATATTCACGCACTCAAGTACAGTTCTGTGGCTCCTGAACAGTTCAAAGAGGTAGGCCTGATACAATTGTTCACATATACATTTCATATAACCAGTGCAAGTGTTTTCATTGATCCGTGTTTCCCTACAGCAGGGGTGTCCAAACTTTTTGACTTGGGGGCCGCATCAGGCTAAAAAAATGCGACACATACATACGGGTTTGGTTTTGGAATTGGATTGCATTGTTGTGGTGTTGTTGTGTATTGTTTTGTTGATTGATTAATAAATTCATAATTTCAAAAAAACAAAACTCATGACGTGTCGCGGGCCAATTTGAAGACGCAGGCGGGCCGGATTTGGCCCGCGGGCCGTACTTTGGACACCCCTGCCCTACAGCTTTTAACCAAATGATTAAAGGGGAACTGCACTTTTTTTGGAACTGTGTCTATCATTTACAATCCCTAAGTGAGACAAGAACACATAGGTTTTTCCTTTTTTATGCATTCCAACTTGTAAATAAAAGCTTGCAAAAGTCAGCTAAAAATGGAACCAATGGTAGTTGCTAAATTCCGCTTCCAAACACCGCAATCGTTTTTTATACACGCTTATATGTAGTAACTGGGAAATTCATAATAACATGTAATACTTAAGTATTTTGCTCATTTTAAGCATAAGGCGGCGCATTAATTTCACATCACACACATCACAACTTTTGCTTTTCCCTTAAACAACGCAACTACTCATGACATATTTTGTGAGAGACAACAAAAGACTACTTTGGGACAAATTATAATCCAGAAACATATATATTTTTTAGCCCTAAATATAAGGAGGATGAGCAACAAGTTTTAGAAGCTGTGTGCTAAACGGATGCAGCTTTAGAGAAACACTAATCATTAGAGATGTCCGATAATATCGGACTGCCGATATTATCGGCCGATAAATGCTTTAAAATGTAATATCGGAAATTATCGGTATCGGTTTCAAAATTATCGGTTTCAAAAAGTAAAATTTATGACTTTTCAAAACGCTGCTTTGTACACGGACGTAGGGAGGAGTACAGAGCACCAATAAACCTTAAAGGCACTGCCTTTGCGTGCTGGCCCAGTCACATAATATCTACGGCTGTTCACACACACACAAGTGAATGCCAGGCATACTTGGTCAACAGCCATACAGGTCACATTGAGGGTGACGGATAAACATCTTTAACACTGTTACAAATATGCGCCACACTGTGAACCCACACCAAACAAGAATGACAAACACATTTCGGGAGAACATCCGCACCGTAACACAACATAAACACAACAGAACAAATACCCAGAACCAATGTTCCCTCTAAGGTGCGCGCCTGTGCAATTGCGCACTGCTCAAGCGTCCTCTGCGCACGGCAAATCTATGCCACGCACAAAATCAAATACAAAAATAAGCGCATATCAATTTTCGACACGACACGGACACGACAGAGAAAACAGTTTTCTCAGCATACTTGGTCAACAGCCATACAGGTCACATTGAGGGTGACCTTATAAACAACTTTAACACGGTTACAAATATGCGCCACACTGTGAACCCACACAAAACAAGAATGACAAACACATTTCGGGAGAACATCCGCACCGTAACGCAACATAAACACAACAGAACAAATACCCAGAACCAATGTTGCCTCTAAGGTGCGCGCCTGTGCAATTGTGCACTGCTCAAGCGTCCTCTGCGCACGGCAAATCTATGCCACGCACAAAATCAAATACAAAAATAAGCGCATAACAATTTTCGACACAACACGGACACGACAGAGAAAACAGTTTTCGTCATCATTGTTCAAATAATGTAACGTCTGTCGAGACGCTTTGAGGACATGAATTCCATCGATCACTTTACTGAGCAAATCTCTTTATTGTCGGCCATAAACACATCACCAAAACATTAGTAAAAAAAATTATATCTAGCAAAACTGGTCATTTTCTGCAGTACAAACCAGACCAAAAGCAACTTTGTTATATCAACAGCAGCCGCTCGCTCTTTCTCACTTGCGCCAACACATGCACATATGGCACTTAGCCAGTGATGCGTTTACAGCCACACAAAAAGTCGGACAACTCCAACACCACACAAAGTGTAATTCCAGGTCGTTACTCTATGATTTACCAATGAAATGTGTGCTTATTCTAGTGTCATTTATTAGGAATCTTAATTTATAAATATTAATCATGAAATGTTGTTAGTATATTAAATAAATACTAATAAAAATATATTTTTTACAAACAGGAAGTTGCAGGAATTTACACATGATCCCCTGCTTACATCTCATTGTGCAACATGTGAATGTTTTAATGGGAACTAAATGCAATGTCTGAAAGGGGAACAAATTATTTCCAAAGCAGGACCTCCACCCAGACAAACAATACAAGTACACAGTTCATGAAAAACAATATTTTTTGTTATTGTCATTGTAAGTGGGCCTAAACACTTATATTAGAAAATAATCTCATGGAAATGACTGCTGTCATTTGATTATAATAATAAGAGAATGCTGTCTGTCTATCTGTGTTGGCCCTGCGATGAGGTGGGAACTTGTCCAGGATGTACCCCGCCTTCCGCCCGAATGCAGCTGAGATAGGCTCCAGCACCCCCCGCGACCCCGAAAGGGACAAGCAGTATAAAATGGATGGATGGATGGAGATTTAACTTGTTATTTAGTCAGGTTTGGGACAGGTGTGCTGCTGGTGTAGCCACAATGTGCACGTCTGATGTTGCTCACATGGGCTCCACTGAATGCTCAGGGAGTTTTTGCGTTTGCTTACACACATGAAAAATTAGAGGGAACATTGCCCAGAACCCCTTGCAGCACTAACTCTTCTGGGACGCTACAATATACACCCTCGCAAACTAGTTAGCTCTCTGTGATCGCGGTGCCATTAAAAATAGATTGTCCGCGTTAGCGCTTGCAATAACAATATCGCTAATACTTGGGTAATATTCAGGTCACCAGGTGTAAATAGGATTATTATTGCCATTTTTTGATGTTTTTAGAGGGCTTTATGGGCGGAATAGATAACTACCATTAGCTTCATCGTTAGCCACCTCGTATTTGCCGTATAGTACGAATTAAAATGCATTAAAAAAAAGAAAAACATGTGTGTTCTTGTCTTACAAAGGGATTGTGAGTGCACACAATTAGAAAAAATGCAGTTCCCCTCTAATAACTCACTAATAAGAGTGAAATACTAAGAGGTACAGCGGTACCTCAACTTGAGTGTTTTGAGATTGTGACTTGGCTTAATTATTATGCTTTATGTTGCAAGCAAAAATTTGAGTTAAAAGATTCCTCGCTATTAGTTGGCATAGCAAGTGCTGACCAAAACATCTAGTCTTACACACTAACATTAGCTCATAGCTCGAAATAGACATAACTTCGTTTTCACAAGCATGAGAAGAAAGAGTGTGAAGTGCTGAGAAAAAAAATTGGATGATATTCATTGACTTAAAGAAATTATCAAAAAACATGACAGGGAGTTTAGCTAGATAACTTGGTGAAACAATTTGAGCGTAGCACTTCTTGTCTGCATCATAATGAAGAAGAATATGTCGATAACAAGACCCTACATCTGCGGTCCCCTCCAAGGTTTCTCATTGTCATCCCATTGGGTTGAGTTTTTTTCTTGCCCTGATGTGGGATCTGAGTCGATGTCATTGTGGCTTGTGCAGCTCTTTGAGAGACTCGTGATTTAGGGCTATATAAGTAAACTTTGATTGATTGATAACGCCAGCCAAGAATATTAAAAGAAAATCTGAAAAAACAGCAGACATTTATCAATGAAATCATTGAGTAGCTAGAAAGAGATTTCAAAGAAGCCCACTCCGCTAGGTAAATGCTTTACATTATTATTACTTCATAAGACTACTGTTGTTTGTACGACATTTTATTTCATTATTTGTATACAATATTTGACAATAATGATTTTCTGTCACTTAAAAGGTATTATGCAAAACCAACTTTTCTTACCTATTGGGACCTGTTTTTGTGTATTTGGGATGTGCATTAGTCCCAAACATTTGAAATCAAACCACGGAGGCATGGCGGAGATATTTATAAAACAATCTTGACGTCCTTCGTAGTTCTTCTAAACGAGCCATTCGGAATTTGCCCGATTTGTGACGTTTTTCCCCACTGGTGACGTCAGTAGATATCTCCATATATGATATAAGTTTTACCCGAAGGAATTTGTTACCTTCTTGAGACCTCCGAAAAATGCCTACCTCTTTAGGACCACCCTTTCTAGATATATAAAGATTTGTATTTACAACATAAATAATATATACATACTATGCAAATATAAAAAAGATAAGCTTTTAGTTACTTTATTTGTTTTTATATATTTTTTTTGTAATTGGTTTTTAATCTTCATTATTTACTTCAAGTTATTACAATATGTCTGTATATACACATTTTTAAAATTAATTTTGGCCAAAGGGGGCACATTTCAATTTCTTACACACACTTGTTATTATTATGATGGCACTTCAATTTTTTACGCACACTTGTTATTTCATATGTTGACCAGAGGGGGAGCACTTTTAAAACCGACACGGTCAATTTGAAAATCCCTCCTTTTTGGGACACCCCTGATTTATTACATCTATGGTTTTCCATATAGGGACCATGATTTCGGTCCTAACTTGTTCACTGGTCCTAATATGGAAGGTACTTTCCCTTGTTGAGGTCTCAAGAAGGGTAGAAACACACACACACACACACACACACACACACACACACACACACACACACACACACACACACACACACACACACACACACACACACACACACACACACACACACACACACACACACACACACACAACACCTTGGTGCTACATGCAAAGGCGTCTTAGTGTCTGTTTACCGGTTATAAGAAATCAAGTTCAAACTTTAGACAATGAGTATGGTTACAAGCTCAAAATATTTTAAAGTGCAAACGTAAACAGTTTGTTAGTAACATGTGTCAATGATGTCCACAGCTCCTTAAAAGAGATAAGATAAACAAAACTGGGTTTTTGGATAATCGACAAGAGAAGTAGGTGAAAGATCATTGGGGTTTCCCTTTAAATTAAGCTAGGTCGTTCACGAGCGGTCCTCATATCATTCTAATTTTCATACACATATATACACATGTTTAAAATGTTCCAAGATTGCCAATAATAATTAAAAACAAATTCGCAAATTCAATCGGATAAACTCCAATGTTCTTTTAGGTAAAAGGTCACTAATGTGTAGTTTGCTATCCGGACAGAATAAGCTGACGGACCAGCTTCCGACACTGAAATTGTTACATTAGCTAAATTAAATACTGTACCAAACATTACCAAATGACAGGACAACGTATTACGACAACATAAATCCATCCTTCTATTTCCTACCGCTTGTCCCTCGTAAAAAGTATAAATATTGAAAAACATGTTAAAATAAGAATCAAATGCCATGACAACGAAACAAGTCGTTTGAATGTAACGATAGACGTTCACAAGTCTTCTTACCTGTGTGTGCAGGTGAGCAGCGGTGACTTATTGACGTTTAGACTCGCTGGCAGTCAAGTAGAAGGACTTTAAGGAGGAATAAGTCGCTGTATTTATGGAGGACAAAGCAGCGTCACCATGTACTCCACAGCATCAATTCTTTTGGACCAATCAGATCACAGCATACTCGGGTCAACATGGAACGCTAGTGAGCGTGCAGATGTTTTGGCCAATCAGAAAGCAGGACCGGCAACCATGACTCAGAGGCGGAACTGTGGTCCAATCGGAGGCCTGTACGATGTCGGGTGAGCGTGGAAACAACCAATTAGAGAGCAGACATAATTCCTGGCGTGTTAGGTAGATCCTCCTGCCTGCATGAACCGTCACTACACTATGTTGGCTTTTTGTACACAACTTTTTTTTAATCGTTTCTTACATTTCCCTTCACATATTTGATGTTAGTAGTTAAACGTTCCTGGACAATATCTAATGAGAATTAACAACATACCATTAAAGCAAAGTTTACCACAATTGACAAAGACTGAAAAACATGTCCAATAAACTCCATCCATCCATCCATCCATTTTCCTACCGCTTGTCCCGTTCGGGGGGTCGTGGGGGGTGTTGCTGCATTCGGGCGGAAGGCCTGGACAAGTCGCCACCTCATCACACAGGGCCAACACAGATAGACAGACAACATTCACACTCTCTTACCATGAATTGATTAGCGTGGACCCCGACTTAAACAAGTTGAAAAACTTATTCGGGTGTTACCATTTAGTGGTCAATTGTACGGAATATGTACTGTACTGTGCAATCTACTAATAAAAGTTTCAATCAATCAAACATTCACACACTAGGGCCAATTTAGGGTTTGCCAAACAACCTATACCCCAGGTGCATGTCTTTTTTATATATATATATATATATATATATATATATATATATATATATATATATATATATATATATATATATATATATATATATATATATATATATATATATATTAGGGCTGTGAATCTTTGGGTGTCCCACGATTCGATTCAATATCAATTCTTGGGGTCACGATTCGATTCAAAATCGATTTTTTTTTTCAATTCAACACGATTCTCGATTCAAAAACGATTTTTTTTCCCGATTCAAAATGATTCTCTATTCATTCAATACATAGGATTTCAGGAGGATCTACCCCAGTCTGTTGACATGCAAGCATAGTAGATTTATGTGAAAAACTTTTATAATTGTAAAGGACAATGTTATATAAACTGATTACAATAATGTCAATTTGTTTTAACTATTAAATGAACCAAAAATATAACTTATTTTAGTCTTTGAAAAAATATTGGACACAGTGTTGTCAAGCTTATGAGATGCGATGCAAGTGTAAGTTACTGTGACACTATTGTTCTTTTTTTGTATTTTTTTATTTATAAATGTCTAATGATAATGTCAATGAGGGATTTTTAATCACTGCTATGTTGAAATTGTAACTAATATTGATACTGTTGTTGATAATATTAATTTTTATTTCACTACTTTTGGTTTGTTCTGTGTCGTGTTTGTGTCTCCTCTCAATTGCTCTGTTTACTGCAGTTCTGAGTGTTACTGGGTCGAGTTTGGTTTTGGAATTGGATTGCATTGTTATGGTATTGCTGTGTATTGTTTAAAAAAAATTCCCCCCCAAAAAATTACAAAATAAAAACAATGAAATCGATTTTTTAAAAATGAGAATCGATTCTGAATCGCACAATGTGAGAATCGCGATTCGAATTCGAATCGATTTTTTCCCACACCCCTAATACTGTATATACAGTATATATTATTTTTTCAGTAGCTCACCTCTTTAATCTTGTTAAAGTAGCGCTACTTAAATCAGAGCCCCCTGCCTACAGTATATGCACCCAGTATATTACCAAATAGTACCCCGGGCGTTTATTTCACAAAATCGATTTTGGAGACAGGCGTTTAAAAGAAGCAGGCCGTTATTTGCACAAGGCTTTTATTTATTTTTGCACCAGCCTGCACCAGGCCATTATTTGGTTACAATGGTTACTGTCCAGTATTTTTTTTCCGTACAAAAATTTTTAAATGTAAAAGCTATTGTAAACATACAAACAAAAAAACAAGAGATCAACATGAGGTAGGCTATCAAAAGACAAGAGATCAACAAAGCCTCAACATGGCAGTAGTGAAACAATTGTCAAATAGAATACCAATACTAAAAATAAATAAACTTTTTAAATAAAGCAGCCTACCGGGAAACATAAAATTATGTTACCAAGTACTCAAGTTTAAAACCCACCATCAAAACAGAACAATAATACTGTCACTTAAATCAAATAAAGGCTACAGTACTCCAAGTTTTAAATAAAGCAGTACACAGGAAAAATAAAATTATGGTACCAAGTACTCTATAAACCATCAAAACAATAATACTGCAGCAAACGCAACCCCAGTAGCATTTTAATCTAAATTATGCAAATAACAGCCCATGGGCGGCTATTTGGCCATAGGCGGTTATTAGGAAGAGGCGGTTAATTCCCAAAATGGGGTCAGACCCCGGGCGGCTATCAGGACATGGGCGGTTATTTGCCCAAGGGCGTTTATTTGGTAATATATGGTAATTTCATGCTTTCTATTGTAGTAGAATTTCTGACCTCTGACCTATAGTTCATGTCTGTCAAAAATGTATGCTCATTTTGATTTCTCTTCTTTTCTGTGGGACAAAAGTGAACTTTAAGTCATGCCAACCTGTCTACAGAATGTGTTGACTGTCTAAAGGATTCGAGTTGTTATGGAACAGATAGGGAAAACAAAAAAGACATTGACGCACTAACAAGAGAGATAAGAAAGGGATAAAGTCAAACGAAGAGAGTGTTTTGGTAGCCATTATTCCATGCTGTCGGGCGCGCCCGGGGGGAAAACTTTCTGTGTGCTAGACAACTCAACCCAACCATTGTACCATTTGATTATGAGTAAAATAAAACTCTTGTGTTAAATCTACTTTGGTTCTCATTGACAACCTGGACTTTCCACTACAAATTGGCGTCACGAACAGGATGGTTTAGAAGCTACAGGTCGACAGCCGCTCCCGCTCTCTCTGTCAGGCAGACAGTATGCTGCACGCGCGCATAACAAGGTAAGCCTTTTGCTTAAAGTGTAAACATTTTCTGCCTGGAGAGAACCGGATCGATAAGACTAATTGCTGAATCTATTTTTGATAAAAGATAGGTTTAGTCAGGTTCTCCAAAAACAACCTGGACTGGGGTAAATTATGGTTGGATTGAGTTGTTTTATATGTGATCATTTGTCTGTGAGTTTTGTTGAAAACTTGTGATTTCTTGTTTTTAACATAAGGGGATTGTTGATAGAATTTTGGTGGTTTGGAGTGTAGAAGCATAGACGATGTGAGACGAAAAATTTCTTTTAACCTCTTCATCCTCTGTCGTTGTTGGCAGAGGATGCTTTTTTCTGCAAGTACATTAGGTTAGCCGGAGTTGGACACAGCGAAATTTAAGGCAAGGTTGGCTAACTGATGTGACATTTGACCCACACAAATTTATGACGTCTATGAAGGTCCTACGTATCTGTCTATGTGGAAGCTTCAGCCGGGTAAAAAGCCTGATACAAGGTGATCATTCAGTGACTCCGGTAAAGGAGATCAACTGAGCCAAGTTGTCACGAATTGGGAAATTTGCTGCAGTATAGATGGATAGAGTTAAGGGCTCCATATGGTAGAGCCTTGGTGAAACTATATGGACTGACCAGACACGATGTACTGTAGGATTGGGGGGTGATTCCTGGTGATTCTACAGCGCCTTAGGCTGGTTATCCGTGTTGGTCAGGAAGGAAAAGCAGGGTTTGCTCCGCTAAACGGGTTAATCGCCGTTATATGAGTAAGAATGACCTGCGTGTGTTTAATAATGAGACGGCCGATTCCACAAAAGCACGCGTGCATTAGTTGTTTATATTGGTCCGGACCAGGGGGGCGTGGGTTGTGGGAAAAATGTGTTTTTTAAATTTATATATATATATATATATATATATATATATATATATATATATATATATATATATATATATATATATATATATATATATATATATATATATATATATATATATCTGCGTATTGTAATAACATTTGTGTAGCACCTGGTTTCTTATCTGTTTTAATTCCCCTCTGAAAAAATCAACCTCTCCTCCTCACCTCCCTCCCTCATGCTTTTGTGAGAGTTCCCTCACGCTTTTTTCGCACCCACGCTGATCTGCAAGAGCTGGGAAATTGTCGGTTATGTGTGAGAAAATAGACAAAGTTATGTACAGAAAACACATGAGTGAATGATCCATCCATATAATTATTTTCTTCCGCTTATCGAGAGGTTGGATCGCGGAGGCAGCAGCCTAAGCAGGGAGGCTCCCCCTCTTGGGCGCTGCGAGCGAATTCCAGTCATTTGAATTTGTTTTTAACTATACTGGTGATTGTGACTGTGCGATATTACAGTTGTTTTACACACTGAGATTTTGAGTACGGGAAAAAAGGCTCTTGCTCGCTGGTAAATTCTCTGTGTGAGTGACTGTGTGACGCATATAAAGAAAAAATAAAGAAAAAAAGGAGTCTCAGCTGGGAGACATTTTGAGATAAGAGTGTGTGCGTGTGACGAGGCTGTGTGAGTGACAGCTGCGTGAGGCATTGGTTCGAAGAGGAGTGACACTGTTGGCATTGAGCTAGGTTAGCATTGTGTTAGCATAGCATTGAGCTGGGTTAGCATTGGGCTAGGTTAGCAAAAGTTTGCTTACTGAGGCATAGTAAGGCTAAGTTAGCATCTAGCTTGGCATTACTAAGTGTGGTTGAACAGTTATTCTCGGTCTGTAGAGTGTGCTAGTAGTAGGTGCTTGCTAAGTCCAGTAAAATAATAGATATATGGAAAATTACACGTTTAAATATCAATAAATAAATACGGATTGTGGGACATTGAAACATTGTTTAATTCATCATTCATTTATATGTCTAGTATACTTTTTTTGGTACAGCCTTGCCGCTTATCTGATCCATCCAGTTCCTGTGGGAAGTTGCGACAAACACACACATCATAGATTAGGACACACTGTAACTTTGAATTAATAGTTATACAACAAATAAATTAATAATATTGAATTTAAATTTGATAAAGATACATTGATTATACATTGACATTTTAATTTTTTTTTAGGAATAAACACACAATAAAATAAAAGTTAAATTTATATTCTAAAACATCTAGGGGTATCTGTGCAGGCTGTGAAACATAGAGTCTGAAGAAGTACAGATAAGAGCCACTCAGCGCCATTGTCAAAACAAAACGTAGAGAAGCGTTAAACAAATTCTAATCAGAAGGAAGACAGACCAAAATATGAGAACTTAAGTAAACAGACAGCAAGTAAACCAGAAATAATAATGTAAATAAATAACAAAGAAAGCTAATTTCTATGTGACATTGGTGCATGTAGAATTACAAATAGAGAATAAAACTAAATGGAAATAACTGTCTGCAAGATGAGCATGACGTCATGAATTGTGCTCGGGTTAGTAATAGATAGATAGATAAGACAGATAACACGTTATTGATTCCTTCAGGAGAGTTCCCTCAGGAAGAAGAACTAAAAAGTAAACAGTAACTAATAAAGGTATAAATGGAAACAAAATAGAAAAATATTACAAGGAGAATAAAAATAGAACAGTAAAATAAGAGAAACTAGGCATTAACGACCATGATATAAAAAAGTATTGCACTGTTATTGTTTTGCATTCCCTGTCATCCTAGCCCCCCCAAAGAGGAGTTGTACAGTGTAATGATGTAAGAGATAAAAGGATTTTTTATAGGCTAAACCAGTAGTTCTCAAAGGAGGATATGGTGTTTCCGCCCGGACAAAAAAGGGGGGTACTTGAAGGTATGCCAAGGGGTACCTGAGATTTTAAATATTTTAAAATAGCGACAATTCAAAATCCTTTATAAATATAATTATAGAAGAATAATTCTTCAACAAAATAAATATTTAGAATTAAGTTCACGAGCCCAGATGGATCTCTATTACAATATCCAAAGAAGGTTGATGATTGATTATATGTATAGAAATCTTTATTATAATTTAATCACTTGTTTAATTTTTAAAACGTTTTAGTTATTCTTATATTTTTTTGTCCAAATAAGTCAAGTAAAACCACAACAAATGAGCAATATGGTGCACTGTTATACAATTTAATAAATCAGAAAATGATGACATTATGCTGTATTTTATTTCTTCATTTTACTGGGAAAAAAAAGGTTGAAAACCACTGCCCTAAATCATATCTAAAGCTAAAATTATTTTATAAGACTGATTATTTTGGATTATTGTGTTTGTATTGTGAGAGAAGGAGAGAAAGTGAGAGAGAGAGGAAGAGAGAGCAGGTGAAAAAACAGATTGAGGGTGAAGAGGATGGTTTGAGAAAATATGGGAAAAGGATGTTTATAACCTTACGTTATGTGAATGGTTTCTAGGAGAACAGAAAATAGAAACATTGTGTGAAGTGTAAGGAAGAGATGGATACAGGATGTTGTTTGTAAAGGAAAACGAAAGTGAAGAAAAGATGAGAAAGTGACAAATGAAGGTATTCGTAAATGGTATGCTGTTGATTGTGGTTAGCTGCAAGTTTGTTTAGTTGTTTGTTTGTTTAGTTGTTTGAGTGAAAGGGGAAGAAATCAATAGGAATAATTACATGCAAAATGGAATAAAACTATGAGTGCGATAGATAATGAATGAATAAATGAAATAGGTTTATTTTGGTCATATAATCAACCATCAACCAATTTGTGTGAGCAGTTTAACAGTAAATTAGACATATTAACAATCATACACATTTACACACAGAAAAGAAAAGAAAAAAGAATGACCGAAAAAAGAATAGGCGGAAGCCAAAGCTTATATTGGCCTATGATATACAATTACTGAACATTAAATTACCTGGAACATCAACGTTAAAAGATGAAAGTAATTGTTACTATATTTTATAATGTTGAGAAAACTTTACTTTTCAAGGGTCTCTTAAACCATAACAAAAAACTACATGTGTTCAGCTCATCACTGAGGATGGTACATCATTTAACTCCTAAAACTGAAATACATTTGTGTTTTTATTTTATTTTACTTGACCTATTTCAAAAATCAATATCCCCCGTAAATGATAGTTTTCTCCTCATAATGTAAACAAGCTAAGAATACAAACTGGAAGGCTGTTGTTCTTTACTCGGAAACATAATTGCCATTGTTTTAAAATTAAATTATCTGAACATTTAACACATTATGACTTATAAAAAATAGATTGGTATGATCATAACAATAATGCTTTGTGTAATATTGAAATGAGCCTTTTTAAGTTTAAGTATTGGGTCTATATTTCTTCTATAAACATTTCCCCAAACTTCAAAACAATATTACATATGGAAAAATAAATGAATAATATAACATGTGCAGACATTTCTTATTCAGCATGTGTTTAACTTTATACCGAATAGCAATGGATTTGGATATTTTTCTTTAATATGTTCAATATGCGGCTTCCAACATATTAATGATCAATTACTATTCTCAAGAATGCAGTTCATATACTCTGTCAATTTCCACTTGATTCAACTTTAATTTTTGTTTCACAATTTGACTTTGCACCCTGGACAGGTCGCCACCTCATCACAGGGCCAACACAGATAGATAGACAGACAACATTCACACACTAGGGCAAATTTAGTCTTATTAATTTCTACATATTGAGATCTATTACTTAAAATAACTACTTAACCACTGTTGTGAAACACTTTTAATTTATGGGAGTATTGGGATAGGATTGAGGAAGATGTCTGCTGTGGTGGTGGTTAGTTTGGAAATCAATTTAATAAAAGTAAGTTTAAGTCAGGTAACTTTGAAGTGCAGTCTGACATTTTGGTTTGGAGTAATTTATAGTTTTATTTGGACATTGCAGTGCACCATACCATACGCCCGGGAATCGTTTTTGGTGATTTGGCTCCCAGGACTTTTTGTAGTCTTTGGTGTGACTCGGCCGGGGTTTTGGGCTTGCGACCTGCCGATCTCGGGGCGGACACTCTGGCCACTAGGCCACTGAGATGAAGGGGGCAAACCAAATCTCAACAGCTTTCAGTTAGCTATAGATTTTGAGAGTATAATGCGAATAACTATAACTTTACAACTGTTTGCTGTGAATAGTGTTGAATAATAATTACAAATAACAGCCTACATTAATAAATACAATAAGAGCCGATATGTAAAGTGTTAAAAAGAGGAGAAGTGTGATTAGGTCTGGCGCTTAGAGCATGGCCTTGTGTGTTTGTTGTGACTAGGTTGGATAACCAGTCGGAGACAGGCAAGGCAAGGCGGGGCAGCTTTGTTTGTGTGGCGTTTTTCATGCAACAAAGTGAAATGAAAGAAAATAAAAGCAAAATTAAAATGCAGACAATAAAAATAAACACAGTGCGGACGTTAAAAGTTAAAAGATTAAAAGATTTAGCTGAAAGATAAGGAGAAACGTGAATAAAAACATTCTTTTGTTTTGGAGAATATCACGCACAGCGGGAGGTCAGAGTGCAAGCATGACAGCTTGCTCGCACCTACTGATAGACAAATGATAGTTTAAATTAACTTATAGATAATCTTTAAGTGAATTAAAAGGGTACTTAAATACACATGAAGTAGTACGTATAATCTTTGAATTAAGGTTATTGATTAGCAATTAATGGGATAGTTAAGACTGTAATTTTAAAACGTGATATGCAAAATTGAACTAACCGAGAGGATATGAAAACGATGGGTGTACATGTTTTGAGTTCCAAATTCTGGAGGAAAAACCTCAACAAAACGTAAAACCATACAGACGGACTTGGGTGGTAGCCACGGTTGTGCTAGGTCAAGCGAGGGTGGAAAGGATGTGCAGCCGGGGGACTGCCAGCTTCTCTGAACAAGACAAGCTCCAAAGTTGTAGCCAGAACATGCTCACAAAAAATACAGGTGTGACAGCAGGACGAACAGCAGGATACAAACAGACCCCTGCTGGACATAAGTGTCAACGGACAATGTTCAACGCAATCTTTGAAGCATTCCTTTGTGGTCAACCTGCACACACCTTGTAATGACCTGCTTACGAACTGTGCCCTGACAATTCAATACCGCACAGAAGGAACTTCCTGATGTTGCCTGACAGCACGACATCAGCTGACAACTACTGGGGATGCCTCCCAGGAACGAGTGGAAGACGGGGACTGCTCCAACTGTCCTAGCATTGGCTGACTGAGGTGCGTCCGTGTGCCCTGCCACCCAAACCACCAAAGTGTATGATCACCAATTAGACGACTCATAATAGGAGCCTTTTGACTCTTGTATATGGTGGGACTCAAGATATGGCCGCTCATGTGAACTATCCTTAAAACAATTAGAATGGTGTAAGATGGACAACTAATGACCCACATTGTTCCTTTGCTCTCTGTCCTGCCTACGAAACCAAAAATGTAGGTCAAATGATAAAACAGGGCGTAGCTGCCGCTGATTGAACCGATACGCAAATACCACATTTTCAATTATTTCGGTTGTCTGTTGAAAACATAGCTATGGGCTGCAATTTGGACATTCCTGCTGTAGGCTATAAAGAGCTAGCAGCTACACAACAGCTGAGCTAAAACAAAATTTAAGCATATCAAATAATTATAATTGCTTATTACGTACACAAAGTCGCAGAGAGACAGAAGTCTGTAGAAAGTATTCAGTAACAAACGTGTCCGCATTATTAAACTTTCTACCACAGGAAATATACTGAACAAATACAGCAGTTACTGTCAGACTCTAATCTGGGATACCTTGTCTATCAGAGACATGGTTAAAACCCAAAACACCTTTCGTTCTAATTAATGTCCCGGGGGACAAGATTACAGAAAAGACAGATCGAGTGACAAAGGGGGGAGGAATTATGATTTATGAAAGGGAAAACATTAAAAGTAGATCAATTTGAGTATGTTGAAATTAAAATCACATTTTCCTCAGAAATGTATTTCAAGGTAATTGTAGTATACCGACCAACCACAGATAAAGACATTTTTCTTGATTCATTTTCAGACATCCTCAAACAGCATAGTATGAAAGAAGTAACGTCATGGGGGATGTTAATCTGGACAGGTTAAATAAGACGCGTAGAAAGAAACTTAAGGATATTATAAACGGCTTCTACATGATACAAATGATAAGCAGCCCTACTAGAATTACAATTGGATGACAAAAATCAAAGAGAACATCTGTAAATACACGAATACAAAACCAGAAAGAAGAGTGTAAAATAAAAATACCATTGGATTAATAAAACAATTTGGATTCTAATAAAGACATGAGGACTCAGCTCTCATAAGAGCAATTAAAACAGGTCTAAATACAGATCGTATGATTTTAAAAGTTTGGAGGAACAAATTTACAATGTTTATGCGGAAGTCTAAGGCTGACTTTCATTTAGAATTAATCAAAGCTGCAAAAGGGAACATTAGAAAGTTATGGAAAACCAAATACAAACTTACGGAAAGAGAAAAAACAAGAAACAACACTATAACATTAAATATCAATGGCGCTACTATCGCAGACAGTCTGGACATAAGTAATAATTTTAATGAACATTTCATCCAGTCTGTACAAACCTTGAATAAAAAATCCTTCAAAATCAGTGCAAATAATTGTCATTTATTCAGGATGGACTCATTTTAGAATTAACAAATGAAACAAAGTTAAACAAAATCTTCACTGCATTATCAGACTCATGATCTAGAAATATATATATGGGTTGGACACTATCTTCCTAAAAACATATAAGGATTGTATTATTGCTCGTATAACAACGATTGATAAATAAATCAATAACGGAAAACACTTTCCCTACCACGTTGAGAAACTGCTACTATGATTAAATCCATAAAGCAGGAAATAAAGAAGACCAGAACATGTACAGACCAATTAGCCTTCTCCACGTTATAACCAAAGGTATAGAAAATTTGAAGTTAAAAGGTGGCTTTGGAGCAATCAAGGCTGCTCACACGGTCACTAAGAGGGGCATTATGTTGACACATCAATTTAATGAGTATTATATTTATCCATGAGAGCATTTTTGTTGTAAATTTTGAGGTATGGCTGTTAAAATCTTGGTTGTTTTTACGAATGATGACAGATGTGAACAAGAGCATGTATGGTCTTTGTGTGATGATGTAAATAAGGTGTGGTTGTATTGTATGGTAAGTATGTGTCCATGGAGGGGCATTTGGTGACTTTTCTTATAATTGATTACATGCTACAGTATGATTATTTTTGATTAATTATTGATTATTATGAATGTATATATTTATTATGATTAATTGGTGTCATAATTTTATTGCTTGATTTTTGGATCCCTTTAATTTAGGTAACCAGGGACTGCAGATGGAAAGTAGCTATTTAGATATAATCTGGTACAGAACATATCTGTTTCTGAACTTAATGTTTCTGTGCATTGTCCCATCATAGATAGACTAAATTAAATACAACTATTTAGTGAATTGTTGAGGCCACAATAATTCACTAGGTGTTGTAAAATATCAAAGTACTATTGCAAAAGCGAACAGTGACCTCAAACATGACCTGTCCTCCGCCTCTGTTCTTGCTGCGCTTGACTATCAGCTGCCTTTTCTTTTTCTTGGATGTTTCTGAAACTACTACTACTACTACTACTACTACTACTATTACTACGACTAACACTGTCCCTGTGAGAGGGACAGAGGGGGGAGGTGAGTTTGGATTGGGTCAAGTTTGAGCGTGTTGAGGTTTTATTTAATCGATATGATCAATCCGGTACAAGGATAAAGGAACGTAATGATTTAGATTGACAATTGCAGTGGTTGGCAGAAGCAACCCCACCCTCAAAGGAGGGTGCCAATTCAGTAATTAAATGTTTTGTGAATGATCTAATATCCCGACATGGTTTCCCCAAAAAGATTAGGTCAAACAACGTCACCTATTTTAAGAAAACAGGTTAATCTTCTTCAGTCACAAGATCAGCACTTCTCAGGACCAGCAGCTTCCTAGGAAGGTGGAAAGACCATGAGACCAAAATGGTAAGTTTGCAAAATGTAGAATTTGTGTGCCAGTTCCTCTGTGCAGATTTGAGGATGAAAGCAGCCACTCCAGATTCCCTTGCACTCGCTAAGAGGGGCACGGTCAAAGCCGATCCAGGACCAACACCCGATACCTGACTGGAAGGAACCGAGAGGAGAGACAACACCTTGCCAGCGATGACGAGAACGACTAAGGTTGCCAGCCAATATGTGTCCGTCGGGACTCCAGCAGCTGTGGAAGGAGGCCCTGAAGCAAGCCGAGGGCCTGGACCAAAGCCCCACGCCCCATACTCTGCCCCAGCCTTCCCCAAAGCCCCCACGCCCCATACTCTGCCCCAGCCTTCCCCAAAGCCCCCACAGCTCCAACTTTTTCTCAGCTTTTCCCCAATTTCGGCCAGCACGGACATGCCATTGCACAGTCTGCCCAATGGACTGAACCACACCCCAAGAAGAGACAGAGACAGACTGTTTGAGTGGATCTCTTTCTTCACCAGGGCAGCCGAAAGCCCAACGAGGTGTCGGCAGGCCATCAGCCAGAGGCACCACCGAGCCATCTATACGAGCACTAATCGAACATGGACTCATACGAAGTTCAGTTGTGTGTTCAAAATCAATTGGTAATCAACAATATTGGTAACTACATTCATTGCAAATGCCGGGAAAAATAATAATGCAACAGCTTACAGTCATAAGTCTATATTCATTCTAAACCAGATCTTGTTTGATTCATTATTAATGTGAAAATACATCTTGAATAAGCATATATATATATATTCATCTAATTATGTTCAATGATGTTCATGATCAAAGTATTCTGGTATTACGTTACTAAATCAAAGGGTAGGCCACTAATTGTGTTCTGTGAGATGGTTTTACTGCAGGCTGGTAACAGCGATCGCTCTGAAGGAGGGTCATAGACGGAATTTTTGCCTCGTATAAAAACATTGAGGTTTTTGCCTCTATCTGCGGTAGAGATTTAAGTTAGTGGTCTACGTCAGAAATTGTTTTGGTCCAGGGTCTTAAGACCCTGGAAGGCGGGTATGTAGTAGAATTTCTGACCTCTGACCTATAGTTCATGTCTGTCAAAAATGTATGCTCATTTTGATTTCTCTTCTTTTCTGTGGGACAAAAGTGAACTTTAAGTCATGCCAACCTGTCTACAGAATGTGTTGACTGTCTAAAGGATTCGAGTTGTTATGGAACAGATAGGGAAAACAAAAAAGACATTGACGCACTAACCAGAGAGATAAGAAAGGGATAAAGTCAAACGAAGAGAGTGTTTTGGTAGCCATTATTCCATGCTGTCGGGCGCGCCCGGGGGGAAAACTTTCTGTGTGCTAGACAACTCAACCCAACCATTGTACCATTTGATTATGAGTAAAATAAAACTCTTGTGTTAAATCTACTTTGGTTCTCATTGACAACCTGGACTTTCCACTACACTATACAGTAGGTTGAAGTACAAAACCCAAAACCAGTGAAGTTGGCACGTTGTGTAAATCGTGAATAAAGACAGAACACAATGATTTGCAAATCCTTTTCAACTTATATTCAATTGAACTGCAAAGACAAGATATTTAATGTTCGAACTGAGAAACTTCATTTATTTTTGCAAATAATCATTAACTTAGAATTTATTGGCAGCAACACATTGCAAAAAAGTTGGCACAGGGGCATTTTTACCACTGTGTTACATGGCCTTTCCTTTTAACAACACTCAGTAAACGTTTAGGAACTGAGGAGACCAATTTTTGAAGCTTTTCAGGTGGAATTCTTTCCCATTCTTGCTTGATGTACAGCTTAAGTTGTTCAACAGTCCGGGGTCTCTGTTGTAGTATTTTAGGCTTCATAATGCGCCACACATTTTTAATGGGAGTCAGGTTTGGACTACAGGTAGGCCAGTCTAGTACCCGCACTCTTTTACTACGAAGCCACGCTGTTGTAACACGTGCAGAATGTGGCTTGGCATTGTCTTGCTGAAATAAGCAGGGGCGTGAAAAAAAAACCTTGCTTGGATGGCAACATATGTTGCTCCAAAACCTGTATGTACAAACCCCATTTCCATATGAGTTGGGAAATTGTTTTAGATGTAAATATAAACGGAATACAATGATTTTCAAATCCTTTTCAACCCATATTCAATTGAATGCACTACAAAGACAAGATATTTGATGTTCAAACTCATAAACTTAATTTTTTTTTTGCAAATAATAATTGACTTAGAATTTCATGGCTGCAACACGTGCCAAAGTAGTTGGGAAAGGGCATGTTCACCACTGTGTTACATGGCCTTTAAGTTGTTCAACAGTCCGGGGGTCTCCGTTGTGGTATTTTAGGCTTCATAATGCGCCACACATTTTCAATGGGAGACAGGTCTGGACTACAGGCAGGCCAGTCTAGTACCCGCACTCTTTTACTATGAAGCCACGTTGATGTAACACGTGGCTTGGCATTGTCTTGCTGAAATAAGCAGGGGCGTCCATGGTAACGTTGCTTGGATGGCAACATATGTTGCTCCAAAACCTGTATGTACCTTTCAGCATTAATGGCGCCTTCACAGATGTGTAAGTTACCCATGCCTTGGGCACTAATACACCCCCATACCATCACAGATGCTGGCTTTTCAACTTTGCGCCTATAACAATCCGGATGGTTCTTTTCCTCTTTGGTCTTTGGACACGACGTCCACAGTTTCCAAAAACAATTTGAAATGTGGACTCGTCAGACCACAGACCACTTTTCCACTTTGTATCAGTCAATCTTAGATGAGCTCAGGCCCAGCGAAGCCGACGGCGTTTATGGGTGTTGTTGATAAACGGTTTTCGCCTTGCATAGGAGAGTTTTCACTTGCACTTACAGATTTAGCGACCAACTGTAGTTACTGACAGTGGGTTTCTGAAGTGTTCCTGAGCTCATGTGGTGATATCCTTTACACACTGATGTCGCTTGTTGATGCAGTACAGCCTGAGGGATCGAAGGTCACGGGCTTAGCTGCTTGCGTGCAGTGATTTCTCCAGATTCTCTGAACCCTTTGATGATATTACGGACCGTAGATGGTGAAATCCCTAAATTCCTTGCAATAGCTGGTTGAGAAAGGTTTTTCTTAAACTGTTCAACAATTCGCTCACGCATTTGTTGACAAAGTGATGACCCTCGCCCCATCCTTGTTTGTGAATGACTGAGCATTTCATGGAATCTACTTTTATACCCAATCATGGCACCCACCTGTTCCCAATTTGCCTGTTCACCTGTGGGATGTTCCAAATAAGTGTTTGATGAGCATTCCTCAGCTTTATCAGTATTTATTGCCACCTTTCCCAACTTCTTTGTCACGTGTTGTTGGCATCAAATTCTAAAGTTAATGATTATTTGCAAAAAAAAAAAAAGTTTATCAGTTTGAACGTCAAATATGTTGTCTTTGTAGCATATTCAACTGAATATGGGTTGAAAATGATTTGCAAATCATTGTATTCCGTTTATATTTACACCTAACACAATTTCTCAACTCATATGGAAAGGGGTTGTACCTTTCAGCATTAATGGTGCCTTCACAGATGTGTAAGTTACCCATGCCTTGGGCACTAATACACCCCCATACCATCACAGATGCAGGCTTTTGAACTTTGCGCCTATAACAATCCGGATGGTTCTTTTCCTCTTTGGTCCGGAGGACATGACGTCCACAGTTTCCAAAATAAATTTGAGATGTGGACTTGTCAGACCACAGAACACTTTTCCACTTTGCATCAGTCCATCTTAGGAGGTGGGGATGGACTCGATGATGGCTGACTAAAACTGCACCAACATCTCGGTCGGCACCTTAAATTTCCTCAGCTGCTGCCGGAAATACATCCTCTGCTGGGCCTTCTTGATGAGGGAGCTGATGGTCGGCTCCCACTTGAGGTCCTGGGTGATGGTAGTGCCCAAGAAACGGAAGGAGTCCACAATGGAAACGAGGGTGGGAGAGTCAATCAGGGTGAGGGGGGATAGTGGGGCTGTGACTTTCCTGAAGTCCATGATCATCTCCACTGTTTTCTGGGCGTTCAGCTCCAGGTTGTTGAGGCTGCACCAGGACGCCAGCCGGTCCACCTCTCTCCTGTAGGCGGACTCGTCGCCATCCGAGATGAGCCCAATGAGGGTAGTGTCGTCCGCAAACTTAAACAGCTTTACGGACTGCTGACTGGAGGTGCAGCAGTTTGTATACAGGGAGAAGAGCCAGGGGGAAAGTACACAGCCCTGAGTAGTACTAGTGTTCGTGGTTCGACTGTCTGAGACAATCTTCCCCAGCCGCACGTGCTGTCTTCGGACTGTCAGGAAGTCATTAATCCAACTGCAGAGGGAGTCGTGCAACAGGATCCTGGCGTTGGTTCCTGGGGAGTCCAGATGCTCCAGGATGAAGTGGAGGGCCAGGTTCACTGCATCATCCACAGACCTGTTGGCTCTGTAGGCGAACTGCAGTGGGACCAGGAGGGGGGGCGGGGGGGGGGGGGGGGGGGGCGGTGATGTCCTTGAGGTGGGGCAGGACCAAGCGCTCAAAGGACTTCATGACCACAGAGGTCAGCGCCACTGGCCTGTAGTCATTAAGTCCTGTGATCTGTGGTTTCTTGGGGACAGGGACAATGGCGGAGGTCTTGAAGAAGGACGGCACGCGGCATAGCTCCAGAGAGGTGTTAAACATGTCAGTGAAGACAGGAGCCAGGTGATCCGCGCAGTGTCTGAGGGTGGAGGGGGAGACACCATCCGGCCTGGGGGCCTTCAGCGTGTTCAGCTTCAATAACTGCCGGCGTACATCCTCCTCTCGGATGGAGAAGGCCTTTGATGAAGTCCTGTAATGTTCTTGGATTCCTTTGATGTCCTTGGAGTCCTCTAATGTCCTTGGAGTCCTTTAATGTGGCGAAGTTGGTAGAGTGGCCGTGCCAGCAATCGGAGGGTTGCTGGTTACTGGGGTTCAATCCCCACCTTCTACCATCCTAGTCACGTCCGTTGTGTCCTTGGGCAAGACACTTCACCCTTGCTCCTGATGGCTGCTGGTTAGCGCCTTGCATGGCAGCTCCCGCCATCAGTGTGTGAATGTGTGTGTGAATGGGTGAATGTGGAAATACTGTCAAAAGCGCTTTGAGTACCTTGAAGGTAGAAAAGCGCTATACAAGTATAACCCATTTATCATTTATAATGTCCTTGGAGTCCTTTAATGAAGTGCTGGCATTGGTGGGGAGGGTGATGATGGGGGGAGCAGAGTTTTGATGAGCTGAAGGCCGTTTGTGACGACAGTAATGTGTGTTGAGGCTCTGAGCGAGAATGACCGGACTCTCGCTCAGGGCCTGGGGGGCTTTGGGCTTATAGTTCGAAAGGGCCCTTAGCCCTCTCCCCACGGCCGCAGAATCATTGGAGCTGAACTGTTCCTATATAGACGGTTAGAGTACACAGATTTAGCTTTCTCCACTTCCCTGTTGAAGTGGTACTTCGCTTCTCTGTAGGTACTCCGGTCCCCACTCCTCCACGCAGCCTCCTTCTTCTTGCGCAGCTGTCGGAGCTTGGGTGTGAACTAGGGCTTGTCGTTGTTATAACAAGCCCTACTGCGCGTTGGAATGATTCGCGCCTCATTGAACTAAATGTATGAGGTCAGTGTCCGTATACTCGTCCAGATTGTCGTGGCCGCTCAATTGCCTCCCAGTCTGTCGTCTCCAAACATGCGCGCACTCCCCCACAGCCTCAGCGGTGTACTTCTTAATGGTCTTCATAACAGGTTTAGCCAGTTTCAGTCTCCGTCTGTATGAAGAGATTAAGTGCACTATCACGTGATCTGATAGTCCGATAGCAGCGCGCGGGACTGCATGGTATGCCTTACTTATTGTAGTGTAGTAGTGATCCAAAGTGTTCTCCTCTCTGGTCGGGCATTTATTAAACTGCCTATACTTGGGTAATTCCTGGCTCAAATTTCCCTTGTTAAAGTCACCAAGTACGATAACAAGTAGGGTTGGGTATCGTTTGAATTCGAACGATTCCGATTCTGTTTCGATTCCGATTCCTGGCGATCCTCGGTTCCGATTCTTTTGAGAGGCAGGGTCAAAAAAAAGTTTAGGATATTTTAAATGAGCTAGCTAACCTACAGTCTTTCTGAATGAAATAGTCTGACATTCTCCATCAATTTTAATTCTATTAACTTTTTATGAACTTTACTATAAATTCCTCACAGGGCTGTTTTCAACTAGAATATAAATATCAAATCTATGAACTTGAATATAAATATTATAAATTATGAATACATTTTCCCAGGGGTACACTTTTCTCAAGAGAGCTTTATTTTTGAAAACCTCATGAAAACACATTTACACACACCAGTGTATGATGCTGCAGGTACTTAAAAATGTTACCGTGCTCCCACTGATGGGCTAACCTGGTGCAGAAAAGCAAATAAACAATAAGAAACAACTTGCAAAACCCAGTTCCAGATTAGCAGCAGGTACAGTATAAAATCAGAGACAGTTCTTGTTTAGGAAAATGACCATATCCGCCTTCTCAGGCAGGATGCGTGAGCGTTCTGGACAGATAGTGTCTCCTGCTGTGGAAAATACACGTTCGCTGGGTGTGGAAGAAGCTTGAACGCATAAATAGGAGAAAGCGCGATCTGACAACAAAGGATAAGTCTTTTGTTGGTTCCACCGGACCACCACCATGCAGCAGGGTCGTCAGACATAAGTATCGGTGGAACGTCCTGGTACATCTGCAGCTCTCTCTCCACTCCTTTCTTGATGGACATGGAGCTCTGTTATTTCGCGGTTATTTCTTTTTTTTTTGGTAAAGTAAAGCCACACTTTCGACCGCCGACGCCCGCTATCCATGCTTGAGCTTGACTGACTCGCTCGGCTATGCTAACACTTCCGGGGGTGGGCGCTTCTTCGTTGGTGCTCAGCGGCTTCTTCTTCCGGTTCGGCGGACATTTTTTTATTTATTTTTTCCGGTCGGCGGACTGGGTATCGAAAATAGGAATCGAAATTTAAACCTTTGAACGATACCGGGAGAATCGGAAAGTTAGTCCCGGTTCCAATCGATACTCGATACCCAACCCTAATAACAAGAGAGTCCGGACAAGACCTGTTCCACATGTAATATCTGGCCTGCAAGCGTGCGCTAAGCGTCATGCACGTCCGCGCTGGGCGGTATATAGGCAGCCACCAGTATGAATGAAATGATCTCATGCGGTGAGTAAAACGGTTTACAGTGAATGAAAATATATTCCAGAGCAGGAGAGAAGTGTTGGGTTATCACCGTCACGTCTGTACACCAGTTACTGTTGATGAAGAAGCAGACTCCACCGCCTCTTGCTTTGCTGGAGAGTCCCGGGTCTCGGTCTGCGCGGAGAAGATTCTGTCAACGAAGATTTGCGTCAGCCTGCGTCACACATTTCTTTTAGCACGGCGTGGTGCCAGGCAGGTGGCTGTTGCAAACAAAGCAAATACCTGTGCAAGCAGATATTCTCAAACATGAACAACATCAGTGTCCTGGGTATGACGTTAAACTACATCCAGGCATGAGATGGGAGGTTGTGTGTGGGGTTAGTGAGTCCCAACTAACGTCTATAAAATGCACACAAAGAACCGTTTGCACCTTCTCTTGTGACTGGCGGGCGGTCAGCGCCATAAAGCTGAGCGGGTCCCTGGGTAATTGGGGCGTGGACAACCAACAGGACAGACTAAGTTCAACAGCCCAGTAAGGCAATTAGTCTAGGAGAAGGATCTCTGATATAAAATACCCCTTCCAACCCGCACCAAGCCAGCGTGGAAGGTGTAGGCTAATAACCAGCATGAAGAGTACGCCAAGAGATCGTTCACTATGGCAGAAACATGCTGAGGCTTTCGTCCAGCAGTGGACTGACAACGGCTGATGATGATGAACAACATTAAATCCAAATACCGCACCCGCCTCACAGATAAGAGCTTGCAGTATAGCTAATATAGGGTTGTCAGACCCTATAAGACCCATTATAACAGTGGTTCTTAACCTTGTTGGAGGTACCGAACCCCACCAGTTTCATATGCGCATTCACCGAACCTTTCTTTAGTGAAAAATACATATATATATATATTTTTTTTTTCAAATTCAAGGCAAAGTTATATGTTTTTTTACTGGTGTACAAAATTAACCGTGCATGAACATTACCTTGTTCAAAGAACAAAACCAACACAGTGCATGAACTCACAACAAATTACACACCTGCAAATCAGTGTGACTTCTGCTGTTGCCTTTGAGAGACCAGTTCAGATATACATGGCTTCACCTTGGCAAGTGCCACTCTCATGTAATTTTAAATTATAAATGATAAAATAAAATAATTTATTTATTTTCATAGCAAAGTCTGTTCTTTTTCTTTGTTTTCCACCTAGACATACAATACTAGTACACAGCTCATGAAAAACAATATTTTTTGTTATTGTCATTGTAAGTGGGCCAAAACACTTATATAAGAAAATAATCTCATGGAAATGACAGCTGTCATTTGATTATAATAATAAACCATTTAATTTGTTATTTAGTCAGGTTTGGGACAGATGTGCTCACATGTGCTCCCCTGAATTCTCAAGGAGTTTTTGCGTCTGCTCACGCATATGGAAAATTAGAGGGAACATTGTTTGACGGTATCCATAATACGCCGATAGGGAGAAGTTTTTATTTACACAATGAGTCGGGTGTGTCTTGACCTCCGCGGCGGAGGCTCCGCCGAACCCCTGAAGCCAACTCACCGAACCCCTAGGGTTCGATGGAACCAAGGTTAAGAACCACTGCCTTATAAGACTTATATAGGGCTTTTAATTTTTTGCGGCTCATGACAGATTTTTTTGTTGTATTTTTGGTCCAGTATGGTTCTTTGACATTTTGGGTTGCCGACCCCTGAACTAGAGGGTGTCCCTAAAGTCTGGATACATATATATAAAATATATATATATATATATATATATATATATATATATATATATATATATATATATATATATATATATATATATATATATATATATATATATATATATATATAGTATAAAAATACCCAGAGGTGGTGTGGCACAGATGGTGGAGCAGCAGTTTGAGGGTTCCAGGTTTGATTCCAACTTCCGCCATTCTAGTCACAACCTTTGTGTGGTAGCTTCACCCTTGCATGGTAGCTTTTGCCTTCAGTATGTGAATGTGTTTGTGCATGGGTGAATGTGATGTATAATGTAAAGCGCTTTGGGTATCATTGCAGGTATAGTAACACGCTATATAAATACAGGCCATTTAAACATACCCTCCAATCAGTGACGTGCAGTCACTGGAGGCAGGTGAGGCGGGGCCTCACGTGCCATCATGGAAAGAAAAAAAATGTAAAAAGAAAAAAAATTTATTAAATTGTTATATGTATCCAGTGATTATACTATAAAGTTATTTTCCATTTAACTTCACCAGTTCTAGATTATTTTTATTCAAAATCGCTGAATTTTCCCATTTGCCGTTCAAATACTGAGAAGAGACTTGGTGTGATCAGCAGCCAGTTGAGGCACGTCACTGAGTTGTGCCTCAACATGGATTGCGGACTCGGCTAACTGCTGGCCTGCTGTGCAGTGAGACCGTATTGCTATATGAACTATATTATACATTTCCATAGTTTAGTTAGCTGAGGTATATAATGTACAGTGTATTTTGTCAACACCTGTATGTGTGTAACGTATTTCTTGTGCTGAACAATCATAAAACTGCTGCGAAGACGCACTGGCTGAGGCTCGCAGTAATCCCGCCTCCTTGTGCCGGTTAATGCCCCCCCCGCCGTAGAATGCACCCCCTGACGGGAGTGTTATATCGACTAAAGCCCACACTTAAACTTTCCACGTGCAAGATTGAATCTATTTAATAAAGTTATTTAATAAGAAGCCAAAAAGTGCAAAAACAATAATGTTCGTGTTGGAGGAGTTGTGAATGACTGCAGGGCCACAACATTAGGTACACCTGCAGACTGCAGCATGGATTTCATATTTCAGTCATTCACAACTCCTCCAACACGAACATTATTGTTTTTGCACTTTTTGGCTTCTTATTAAATAACTTTTTTAAATAGATTCAATCTTGCACGTGGAAAGTTTAAGTGTGGGCTTTAGTTGATATAACACTCCCGTCAGGGGGTGCATTAATCCAGCACAACAGTGGCGCATGGACTTCATTTATAAGTAAAGGTAAGACCATAATAACGTTTTTTTTAATTAAATGTGCTTTTTTGAGTGCTACAGTTTGTATGTGTAAAGTTAAAGTTAAGTTAAAGTACCAATGATTGTCACACACACACTAGGTGTGGTGAAATTTGTCCTCTGCATTTGACCCATCCCTTGATCACCCCCTGGGAGGTGAGGGGAGCAGTGGGCAGCAGCGGCGCCGCTCCCGGGAATAATTTTTGGTGATTTAACCCCCAATTCCAACACTTGATGCTGAGTGCCAAGCAGGGAAGAATGCTGGTATGAGCTTTTAAACATAACCCGTTAACTGCTGCCAATCAAATGGTGAATAAGATACTCTTTAGGGTTCATATGTTTGTAAATCTGACTGTGATGAAGTCAGTGCCTCACCAGCCATGAACCTCACCGCACGTCACTGCCTCCAATTATTTGTTACTTTGCGTGATTTTGAAAATGTTTAATTATTTTTCAAATGTTTATTGTATATTTTGATGTATTCATTGTTTTTGTTTAATGTATGCAATGTTGTATATGATATGTACATTATCTGTTTACACTTTAGGGGCTCCCTGTAGAGCAGGGCTCTCAAACTCATTTTAGCTAAGGGCCGAGAGAGGGAGACTCTGGCTGAAGCTTGGCCACAGGAAGTATTCACTTCACATTTTAACCAGGTGACTAAATTTGTTAACTACCAGCCTGAGCTAGGGTAAGCCTTAAGTCATCAAAGGTAAAATGTGTACATTTTGACAATATTCAGTCGACCAGAAGATGGTCAGAGACACTTAATTACACTTGTTTAACGGTTGTTGCTCTTTTGTTTGTTTCGCTGTAATTTTTGTGTTTTTACCATTATTGCAGTTAATTTCTAGTAGGTTTTCAGATTGCCATAATATATTTAACTATAAAAAGGTGTGAGGGGCCCAAATTAAACAATGAAAATATGGGCCTGTGGGCCACCCGTTTGAGTGGAGACCCTGTCCCCTGCTGTAGAGTGTATATTAAATAATTATATTGAAGCCATTTACCTATTATTTCACAAACAATTTATACATTTCCAAGTCTTGTTATAATTTATTTTCTGACATTTATATTTCTTTAAATTAATTGTATTTTGAATTATTTCATGGTATTTTTACTTTACTGGCATAACAGAAGTATAGCTTATTGTATGTATTTTAATGTTTTGTATTTTGTGCATTGTAATTTGATAGGAACTGATCAGATAGGAACCAATGTTTTGGTCTAACATGTGAGCTTCAGAAAAGCAACAAAGTAAAAGACGTTTAAGTATAAATCCAATAGAATGTGACATAAAATCAATCCATCCGTCAAAGTCAGCCTTTAAGGAAGTGGAGGGCGAGATTAACAATCTGATTGGTTGAACCACAATATCAGATGTGCCCCAACAAACGAGGACTCATGTTAGTCTTGATCCACTGACACAACTAAAGTTTGAATTAAATCATCTGAGGGTGTCTCTTGATTTATTTGTTTTCCATATATTGTTTCCCGGTAAAAGTTAGAGATGCTACCTCAGTAGAAGCATTTAAGTCTCATCTTAAAACTCATTTGTATACTCTAGCCTTTAAATAGATTCCCTTTTTAGACCAGTTGATCTGCCGTTTCTTTTCTTTTCTTTTCTACTCTGCTCCGGGGTGGACCGCTAGCCTGTCCATCGGATGGGGACATCTCTACGCTGCTGACCCGTCTCCGCTCGGGATGGTTCCCGCTGGCCCCACCATGGACTGGACTTTCGCTGATGTGTTGGACTTTCACAGTATTATGTCAGACCCACTCGACACCGAGGATGTCGTTGTGGCTTGTACAGCCCTTTGAGACACTTGTGATTTAGGGCTATATAAATAAACATTGATTGATTGATTGATATGAGTTGGGAAATTGTGTTAGATGTAAATATAAACGGAATACAATGATTTGCAAATCATTTTCAACCCATATTCAGTTGAATATGCTACAAAGACAACATATTTGATGTTCAAACTGATAAAAAAAATTGTTTTTGCAAATAATCATTAACTTTAGAATTTGATGCCAGCAACACGTGACAAAGAAGTTGGGAAAGGTGGCAATAAATACTGATAAAGTTGAGGAATGCTCATTAAACACTTATTTGGAACATCCCACAGGTGAACAGGCAAATTGGGAACAGGTGGGTGCCATGATTGGGTATAAAAGTAGATTCCATGAAATGCTCAGTCATTCACAAACAAGGATGGGGCGAGGGTCACCACTTTGTCAACAAATGCGTGAGCGAATTGTTGAACAGTTTAAGAAAAACCTTTCTCAACCAGCTATTGCAAGGAATTTAGGGATTTCACCATCTACGGTCCGTAATATCATCAAAGGGTTCAGAGAATCTGGAGAAATCACTGCACGCAAGCAGCTAAGCCTGTGACCTTCGATCCCTCAGGCTGTACTGCATCAACAAGCGACATCAGCGTGTAAAGGATATTACCACATGGGCTCAGGAACACTTCAGAAACCCACTGTCAGTAACTACAGTTAGTTGCTACATCTATAAGTGCAAGTGAAAACTCTCCTATGCAAGGCAAAAACCGTTTATCAACAACACCCATAAACGCAGTCGGCTTCGCTGGGCCCGAGCTCATCTAAGATGGACTGATACAAAGTGGAAAAATGTTCTGTGGTCTGACGAGTCCACATTTTAAATTATTTTTGGAAACTGTGGACGTCATGTCTTCCGGACCAAAGAGGAAAAGAACCATCCGGATTGTTATAGGCGCAAGTTGAAAAGCCAGCATCTGTGATGGTATGGGGGTGTATTAGTGCCCAAGACATGGGTAACTTACACATCTGTGAAGGCGCCATTAATGCTGAAAGGTACATACAGGTTTTGGAGCAACATATGTTGCCATCCAAGCAACGTTACCATGGACGCCCAGCTTATTTCAGCAAGACAATGCCAAGTCATGTGTTACATCAACGTGGCTTCATAGTAAAAGAGTGCGGGTACTAGACTGGCCTGCCTGTTGTCCAGACCTGTCTCCCATTGAAAATGTGTGGCACATTATGAAGCCTAAAATACCACAACGGAGACCCCCGGACTGTTGAACAACTTAAGCAAGAATGGGAAAGAATTCCACCTGAGAAGCTTAAAAAATGTGTCTCCTCAGTTCCCAAACGTTTACTGAGTGTTGTTAAAAGGAAAGGCCATGTAACACAGTGGTGAACATGCCCTTTCCCAACTACTTTGGCATGTGTTGCAGCCATGAAATTCTAAGTTAATTATTATTTGCAAAAAAAAAAAAAAGTTTATGAGTTTGAACATCAAATATCTTGTCTTTGTAGTGCATTCAATTGAATATGGGTTGAAAAGGATTAGCAAATCATTGTATTCCGTTTATATTTACATCTAACACAATTTCCCAACTCATATGGAAACGGGGTTTGTACAAGCTCCTCTTTGTTAATGTTCACGTTAGTGCCTCCAGTCACAAATTCCATAAAGGAGTTCATCTGAGGAGAGGACTGATTGTGAAACGAGACATCATTCCCTGTCCAATGTTGTCATTTACTGGGGATAATGTGTACCTCTATAGGCTTGACTCTGATGTAATCCTTCTGAGTGAGTAGCATCCTGCCAGACAACTCTGACAAAGATGACTCTTATATTTACCGGTACTTTCTTTAATAAATAAACAGTACATATATCAGGGGTGTCAAACTCATTTTAGATGGGGGCCAAACAGAGAAAAATCTACTCCCAAGTGGGCCAAGTGGTAAAATCACGGCACGATAAGATAACTTAGAAATAAAGACAACTTCAGATCTTTGTTTAAAAATAGAACAGGCACATTCTGAAAATGTACAAATCATAATTTTTATTTATTTTTTTACTCTTACATGTTGCGGTTAATAGTGTTTTATCTTTATTTGTCATTATTTATACTTTCTGAATAAATTATGTGATAATGTTCATCAGTCAACTCATTGGTGTTAATTTTCAATCTATCCAAATAAATTACAGTATGTTATTTATTTAGTTTGATCGTTTTCCTCGACTGATGTACTAACATCATGTGGTTTATTTTGTACATACGTAGCATCATCTACAAAGATACAAATAATTGCTATTGCGACATCCAATGGACGAATTTAGAACAGCTGTTTCTTTCCTTTAAAATTTTCAGGTTAATTTTTATACTTAGCAAACTCATCCCGCGGGCCGGATAAAACCTGTTCGCGGGCCTGATCTGGCCCTCGGGCCGTACGTTTGACACCCCTGCTGTATATCGTAGCATTCATGAGCTGCAAAACAAAAGCAGATGAGGCAGATCAGATGTAGCAGTCGGACTACCTTTACTATACTCAAGAAGAACTCACAGTATTGTGAACTTATAAATGCATTTTATAACACAAATGTTACATTCTTTGGTTCAACATAATGTGAATAACAAATGTCATCACATTGTATAGGTATGGTCAAAAACATGGCTATAAAATCAACATGTACTGTATCAAACAACACATTGGAATCTAATGTACAACATTGCCACTATTATTAAGAACATGTACAGTTACAAACAAGCCAATTTAGCATATACAGAATGCATACTTAGTGAAATACTGGAAAAATCAACCGAAAAGAGAAAATAAACAATGTGTTGAACATTCCAATGAGTCACAAAACCAGTTGAAGGTACAATGCACATGAGACACTTTTAGTATACACCATGGAAGCAAATTGCCTTAAAATGTTTCACAAAAGACAAACAGTGATTGTAAAAGTGATAGTAAAAGTGGTAGTAATAGTGCAAAGAGTGTTCCAATGATGGTTTTGAAGTGTTTACCGTTGACTGCTGCTGTTTCTCTCCCAAAGTGACAGCAGTTGTCTGCCTGCCTTGGTGTCTAATTCCTGCAAAAATATAACAACATTTAAACTGAAAATCGGAAGCCAAGTGCACTTTCATATTCATTATAGCCTTATTATTATTTATTGAACTCTTCTTTTTGTAGGGTGGAATGGTAGCTTAACAGCTTTGGGCTGCGGCGGCACAAACCAAAACAAACGGTGCGTTGTGCTCACAGGCACTTGCACAGCGGTGGTGACTGTAATAAACTATAAATAGTTTGTCTGTGTTAGCGCTCATAATAACAATATCACTAATGCTTGGTTAATATTCAAATCACGACATGTAAATTGAGTATTGTTGGCGCTTTTTGAATGGTTCTTTATCAGATTTTAAGGGCAAAATAGTGGAGCTCCCATTGGCTCCCTGGTAAGCCGACTTTTATTTACGTTTATTTAATATTTAGAATGCTTTCAAAAAATCCATCTGTCATGTCTTTCATAATGATTGTGAATGATAGGAAAAATTCCCCCAAAAAGTGCAGTCCCCCTTTAAGTCACAGCCCATCTAGGTTTGAACAAAAAACAAAATAAAGCATAAAAAAACGCTTCTAGGTATCAACGACCTCTTTGGTCATTTCCACTGTTCACTTTCTTTAAATTTTCACTGAAGACAATCATTTTTACAGAACGATATCAATGTGCAGTGTCTCATGCAGAATTTTAAGTGGGGTTACTCCTGTTTGTTTTATGTTGGTTGGAGGGGAAGGAGTCGCAGCCCCGCTTTACCGTGGACATCTTGTTTGGTATACCTCTTGCCCTGTTATAACTATTTGCTTGCCTAACATAATTGCTATTGTGACATCCAGTGGACACATTTAAAACAGCAGTTTCTTTGATTTAAAAATGCAGCTCAAATTTACACTTAGCAAACTCATCTCGTGAGCTGGATTGAATTTATTGGGGCTGCATGTTTGCCATCCCTGCTGTATATAAAAGGTATCCCTAAAATAATAATATAAAAGAAACTTGAGGGGTGGGCAGGGTTCCCTCATAATATAATGGCATTGGAAACACTGAATTTTATAGCATACACACTTTTCTATAATTTTTAAAAACAAGAATTAGGTGCAAGCATTTGAATGTAACACACACGTATACTGTACTAGGGCCGGTACAGCTCGGTTGGTAGAGTGGCCGTCCAGCAACTTGAGGGTTCCAGGTTCGATCCCCGCTTCCGCCATCCTAGTCACTGCCGTTGTGTCCTTGGGCAAGACACTTTACCCACCTGCTCCCAGTGCCACCCACACTGGTTTAAATGTAACTTAGATATTGGGTTTCACTATGTAAAAGCGCTTTGAGTCACTAGCGATATATGAAAAATATAATTTCCTTCTTACTTTGTATTATCATTCCACCCCGGGAAAAGAACGCTTCAAAAAATAATTTAAGGCCCCAAGTCAGTATGGTGTTCATGTTCATGAGTGTGCACACTTTTGTAGTAAAAACAATTATGGGTCATGTGATGTATCAATAATTGTTAATTTACTCATTAATCTGCTGTCTAAAGAATTATATTGGATACTCTTTTTCAAACTCACCTGACCATCTCTGCTAATCTGGACCTTCTTGTTGTCCGTCAGCGAGTTGGTGATGTGTTGGGTGCTCCGGAAAGGTAGACTTTTCTTGCAGATCCACTCCACATTGAAAACTCCTCCTAATCCCATGAACCCCCAATCTTGACTATTTGTATGCCTGACAGTCGATGACATGCGAGCGTAGCCCTGGAAAACATACAACACAGTTATAAAGTACACAGAGTCAACACTAGACAAAGACAAATGTACCTGGAAGTGTCCAGAGCCTTGAACAGAAAAAATGAGAATGACTTCATTGTCTTGGAGGGCCTTGGTGAGGTTAGTCTCATTGCTTGGTACGGTGGACCAGATGCCTTTCTGCTGGGAGATGTCTATGTTTCTCATAGTGTTGCTTTTCATGATGAAGTAACACACTGACGTAAAGGCCGGCTGAGGCATGACGGGGTGTGAACAATACTGGCAAAAGAAACAACATACTGTATGAAAGGCACATGCATTTTGGATTCTTATGGAATACATTTCAGTTACCAAGTATTAGCTTTTTAATTGAAGCAATGAATCATATGTTTGGATCTGGAAAAGGAGCATTATGGGTTATCAGAATGACTCACGGAAAAAGAGGACTTGCTGGAACAGGGAAGTTCCTGATTTATGGCCATTGATGTGTTCTCTATGCCAGGTGGTTTCTTTTGACACAAGCCTGACACATCTGGTGTTCTGCTGCAATGAAGAGAATGTGGGAAAATACAACACTGGTTGTGAAAATAACGATTATCCAAAACAATCTGTACAGTATAACACGTTTAAGTCTACAACCCATCTATGTGGAGCAGCTCCGGCCCGCTTAAGTTGAAGTGAAGTGAATTATATTTATATAGCGCTTTTCTCTAGTGACTCAAAGCGCTTTACATAGTGAAACCCAATATCTAAGTTACATTTAAACCAGAGTGGGTGGCACTGGGAGCAGGTGGGTAAAGTGTCTTGCCCAAGGACACAACAGCAGTGACTAGGATGGCGGAAGCGGGGATCGAACCGGCAACCCTCAAGTTGCTGGCACGGCCACTCTACCAACCGAGCTATACTGCCCCGAGTTGACATGAACTTACATGGCCAACTGCTTTTGTTGACATAAAAGGTGAGAGCCAAATATATAATTTCTTTAAAACATGTTAAGTTTATATTGACATGTGCTGTATTGTTAATTTCATCATTATCACTAAACAGCAACATAACTACTGTCTAATTACACAGCATTAAATCATGCACACACTCACTTCCTGTTCACTGTAAAATAAAAGTATGGCAGTATTAACCAGTATTATACCACAACAACTAACAAAATGCACACATTACATTTTTTATCAGCTTACTAGAAGAAAGATTTGCACAGTACTAAAACATACAACCAAATTAGCAATACAGCTCTGTTAGATAGATACTACAATGTGCCCTTCAGTGATGTAGTGGTCTATATCACATTCTATTGCTTTTCATAAATATTATTCCAAAGTGCAAATGTTTGTAGAAAATAGGAATGTTACGAAGTGAAATATTCATTTCACGAATGTGACCAAAATTGTCACTGTTATTATTATTATTACAACTGTTTTGTTAAATGTGCTCAAAAAAGTACATTTCTTCACACCAACTTTTAACCAAGTTTTATTTAAAAAGAAACATTTATAAAACAACCACACAATTAACTTTCTTGAAAGAAGAAACATTAAATATTGTTCAGCCATCTTAAGATCCATTTTGTTTTATATTTGAGTGTTTAAATATGTTTATCTTATCTAGCTAGTGAGCCAGCGATAGCTGGTCCATGAGTTTATCCAAGTCTGGTTATCAAACGCGGTTTTGCGATTATTTTTAATTTAAACTGTAATACTAACCATCTGGAGTTTTACTTTGCGGTTTATAATTAATACCTTTTATCGTTACATCTAAAGTAAAAATTCAGCAAAAGGCAAATTATTTCAACCCATACTTCTTTGTTATGTCCTAATGGTCTTGTCTCTTTGCGAAAAAGCTAACATTTAGTAAGTTTTATCTGGATCCACGTCAGAATTTTAAAAAAAATACGACAGTCGGGTCAAAAAGTTTCGGGAGTGACCTATATTGGCTGTTTTTATAACTAAGAAAGTAAGAAAACATTCTACGGTGCCTTCGGAAAGAATTGATATCTTACACATTTTGTTATGTTCCAACCATAACAACAATATAAATATTTTTTTAAACATTTTTTGCAAATTAAAAAAAGAAGAAAAAAAAAAGAAGACATTTGCTCAATACTTTTTTGAAGCACCTTTGGCAGTAATTACAGCCTCAAGTATTTTTAAATGCAATGCCACAAGCTTGGCACACCTATTTTTGGGCAGTTTCGCCCATTCCTCATTGCAGCACCTCTCAAGCTCCATCAGGTTGGATGGGAAGCAATGGTTTTCATCCAGGATGTCTCTGTACATTGCTGCATTCATCTTTCACTCTATCCTGACTATCTCCCAGTTTTTGCTGCTGAAAACCATCCCCACCGCATGATGCTGCCACCACCATGTTTCACTGTATGGATTGCATATTGGCCTGATGAGCGGTGCCTGGTTTTCTCCAAACATGATGGCTGTCTTTCACGCCAAAGATTTCAATCTTTGTCTCATCGGATCACAGCATTTTTTTCTCATGGTCAGAGAGTCTTTCAGGTGCATTTTGGCAAACGTTTTACAAAGAAATGGCTTCCGTCTGGCCACTCTACCATACAGGCCTGATTGGTGAATCGCTGCAGAGATGGTTGTCATTCTGGAAGGTTCTCCTCTCTCCACATAGTAATGCTGTAGCTCTAAAAGAGTCACCATCGGGTTCTTGGTCACCTCCCTGACTAAACTAAGATGAATGCAACAATGTACAGAGACATCCTGGATGAAAACCAATGCTTCCCATCCAACCTGATGGTGTTTGAGAGGTGATGCAAAAAGGAATGGGCGAAACTGCCCAAAGATAGGTGTGTCAAGCTTGTGGCATCTCATTCAAACAGACTTGAGGCAGTAATTTCTGCCAAAGGTGCATCCACAAAGTATTCAGCAAAGGCTGTGAACACATGTAATTTTTTTTTTTTAACATTTGCAAAATTGAAAAAAAAAAAACTTTTTACATTGAAATTACGGGAGATTGTCTGTAGAATTGTAACAGCAAAAATGAATATATTCCATTTTGGAATAAGGCTGTAACATAAAATGTGGAAAAAGTGAAGCACTGAGAATACTTTCCGGATGCACTGTACGTGTCCGTTATATTCTTAAAGGCCTACTGAAATGAATTTTTTTTACTTAAACGGGGATAGCAGATCCATTCTGTGTGTCATACTTGATCATTTCGCGATATTGCCATATTTTTTCTGAAAGGATTTAGTATAGAACAACGACGATAAAGTTCGCAACTTTTGGTCTCTGATAAAAAAAAGCCTTGCCCCTACTGGAAGTAGCGTGACGTAGTCAGTTGTTCACCTCCTCATATTTTCCTATTGTTTTCAACGCAGCTAGAGCGATTCGGACAGAGAAAGCGACGATTACCCCATTAATTTGAGCGAGGATGAAAGATTCGTGGATGAGGAACGTTAGAGTGACGGACTAGAATGCAGTGAAAGACATATCTTTTTTCGCTGACCGTAACTTAGGTACAAGCTGGCTCATTGGATTCCACACTCTCTCCTTTTTCTATTGTGGATCACGGATTTGTATTTTAAACCACCTCGGATACTATATCCTCTTGAAAATGAGAGTCGAGAACGCGAAATGGACATTCTCAGTGACTTTTATCTCCACGACAATACATCGGCGAAGCTCTTTAGCTACTGAGCTAACGTGATAGCATATGGCTCAAATGCAGATAAATCCCTGGCAGGAAGGATGGACAGAAGATCAACAATACTATTAAACCATGGACATGCAACTACACGGTTAATAATTCTCAGCCTGGCAAATCTTAACAATGCTGTTGCTAACGAGGCTGAAGCTAACTTAGCAACTTAGCAACCGGACCTCACAGAGCTATGATAAAAACATTAGCGCTCCACCTACGCCAGCCAGCCCTCATCTGCTCATCAACACCCGTGCTCACCTGCGTTCCAGCGATCGACGCCGCTACGAAGGACTTCACCCGATCACAGATGCGGTTGGCGGCTAACATCGGCTAGCGCGTCTGCTATCCAAGTAAGTCCTCCTTGTTGTGTTGCTACAGCCAGCCGCTAATACACCGATCCCACCTACAACTTTATTCTTTGCAATCTCCATTGTTCATTAAACAAATTGCAAAAGATTCACCAACACAGATGTCCAGAATACTGTGGAATTATGAAATGAAAACAGAGCTTTTTGTATTGGCCTCAATGGGGGAGCCATACCTCTGTTCTACTGGCTACGTCACGCGCATACGTCATATCCAAAGGAGTTTTCAACCGGAAGTTTAGCGGGAAATTTAAAATTGCACTTTATAAGTTAACCCGGCCGTATTGGCATGTGTTGCAATGTTAAGATTTCATCATTGATATATAAACTATCAGACTGCGTGGTCGGTAGTAGTGGGTTTCAGTAGGCCTTTAAAAACATGCTATTTCTGTGGGGATTACACAATAATTGAAATATAACATAGCACAAATAGAGGAAGACCATGTCAACAAACTGCCCCACCCATTGAAATGAAATTAAATAAATGTAATCCGAGATTGGCCTTCCCAAAACACCATAATTTCAAAACATTACAATAGCATGTACTACAAACATCTACTGTAGTTTTACGAAATAATTTACTTTGAGGACCGGACTAATGCAGTGTCTTTTGGCTTTCTCTCTCCATATGGTTTCATGTTTTTTTTTCTCGTGACATCTGGCAAAACCATATCCCTTGGTGTAAAAATAGTTCCATACGGACATAATTGAGTGACGGACTGGAGAGGTCAGCTTTAACAACAAGTGATATGTATGTCTGTGTACCTAAGGTAATTATTGATTATCCTATTTGTTGTATCAGGACTTGACAGAACAAACTAAAACACTTCGAACACAGCATCAGCAGCTTCTTTTTTGTGGATAAAAGTTGATTGGATGTGTGTGGCTTTCTGCAGACACTGGCGGCATCTTGTGTGATGCAGACTAACGCTACAGCGGGGCTTGACTTGCCGGGTAGGCTGCTAACAGGTAAGTTATATTTCTAATGGTTTGTTCCTCTGATTTGGTCAGCCGCTTCCTCGACTTTGCACTAACTTTCTTAGTTCCGATAGTTGGAGGGCAAGATATTGATCTCACACTTTGTAATCAAAACTTGTTTCTTGTGTAAAACCTCGGGAACAAGGTGTAATATATTAACTTTTTATTGCTCAAACGCCACAAATCTGTTACAAATATTACTTCAGCGGGCGATGAAAATGCTCAAAACTTAAGGTATGCTTGCAACTTAAAGCATGACAAAAAGCTGAGAGACAGCTTGTATCGCAAATTACTTGTAAGGTAAAGTACTCATATGTTGAAGTACCAATGTATAAAGTTTTCTCTTTACGAACGTGACATTAACACACTCGAGAAAAAGTACACAGTGTACACAGTATACTTATTGAAGTTTTTCCAATATGTTCACAATATACTCTCATCACTTCCTGATAAGAAGAATGAGGGTATTTCCACACCACTAAACATTTGAGTGACATGCAGGTGTTAGGTTATACCTGTCATCAGCAATGCAAGGAAATTTTGGGCTGTCTCTAGAGTTCTTGACAGAGTTCGGGATACCCTCTTCTGTAAACAGGGGGCGAGGACGTTGGCCTATCCCTGTGGTCTGCTGTAAGCCTGCTTTCTTCTCCTCTGCTGCCAGCACCTGCAGACGTCACGTTCAAGTTTGTAAACACAGTACCCTTGTGTACATTATGCTCATAATCAAACTAAATAATAATACTACTCCTGCATTCAGTTGAACAATTACATCATATAATCTAAATTAAATATGACTTAAGATGTAATATTTTACAGTATAGTAGACAAACAAAGTTTTACAGGCAAAAACTATGACAAATATACATTTTCATTCTGCCAACTGTTTTCTGGGCATCATCTCATCTCATGTATCTAAGTTGTTACCCTGTAGGCTTGGCACCTTGGTTAACTTCAATTTTAATCTGTGAACTTGCAGAATTTCTCCAATTGAGGTGTTTTGTAGATTTGTGTGTGTTTTTGGCATTCATAGGATTTTTCTTTTGCATTTGTTTTATGGTATATTTGGTTTTGTATCTATTCTGTGTTATTAGTGGATGTTTGCCGCAGGTGTCGTTTGCAACAATAGCGCATAAACCCCACTTTTGACCATATATTGGGCGACGTGATGCGTCAGTGCAGTCGCTACTGCCGTCGGCTAGCCCTCCTATGAGAGGGCAAAAAGGAGGAGCAGAGTAAGCCTCCTTCTGCCGGCACACAGCCTTTCCACAACCAAAGCCACCTGCAGTGCCTCCTCTCTGCCACACACGGTAACTGTGTACTTTGCGGTACCAGGCTAAACTGCAAAGGGTCTCGGAGCAGCAGTGGTCCCCAGAGGTCTAATGCACAGGCACACATGGAGTGGACACGCCCTGGCATTGACCAACCACTGTCCCCCTGCCTTGTGGGTAAGTCTAGGATGGCAAAGGCTAGGGGAGCACACCCTGAGAGAAAAGCAGGTCCTGGGAGGTGCACCTTAGGCGGTCCTCCGTATGACTGGAGTTCCGGCAGCCCCCTAGAGCCTCCTGCAGCGGTGTGAAGCTGCTGGTCGTCCTGGATTTTTTCTCTTGCCATCGGAAAACAGCTCCTCACAGCAAAGAAGTGATGCTGGAGTTAGCGCATCTCCTTCGTCACTTTAAATAACTTCAGTGAGCAGGTATCTGCTACTTACTCACCATATAATAATAATAATAATAATAATACATTTAATTTCATAGTGCCTTTCAGGAAACTCAAGGTCGCTTTATAACAATAAAACATACAATAAAACCAAGGCATATAAATAAACAACACAATAGAATAAAAATAGGGCAAGGGTATTTGGTGAGTTAGACGGAGTAGGCGGACCGGAAACGGTGTGTTTTGAGTTTAGATTTGAAGGTGGGCAGAGTCGCAGTTAGGAAGAGGCTGGGGGGCCAGAAGAAGAGGCTAAAAGACCAGCTCAATATCTTCCTAGAGGAGTGCAGCATACACCCACTGCCTTGGAAGCTGCCTCTTCGGACCGCTCTTCCTGGCGTGGACTATGCCCTCAAGGAGTAGAAGCGGCAGAGGAGAACAGACGAAAACACCATTTGGCGAAAAGATAGAGTAGAAAGGTGGCCATGTCTGCACCTGCTCCATCAGGTCAGGTCTACAGTTGTCACGTCTGTGACAGGCAGTGTGCATCGCGCATTGGGCTGCAGTCATCAACAAACCCACAAAGAGTAGCAGAGGTCAAAGCATAGGATTTTTCTTTTGCATTTTTTATGGTGTTTTTGGTTTTGTATAATTTCTGTGTTACTAGTGGACGTTTGCCACAGGTGTGGTTTGCAACAAAAGCGTATTTTACTGTTTATTAGGACAGTCATAAACCCTACTTTTGACCATTTTCAGTACAGTTGTCCACTGCTACACCTTGTGTCGCAAGGGTACAATATTTCTGTTACAGTATATGTGAAATTTATTGTGTTGCAAGGGTACAATATTTATGTTACAGTTAATGTGAAATTAATTAAATCCTAAATAAACTACAGCAAAAATATAAATGTCACTTACAGAAACCAGGGTTTGAATGATCATCTCATCTTGCTGAGACCAGGATTTGGAAAGGCCACCAATTCTCTTGATGAACAGATGATGCCACTTGTGCCTCAAGTCAAACACACGACCTGACCACTGACAATATATTTCAAAGTCAGATTATGCAACCTGCAAGAACTCACTGCATTCATAAGACATTCAACATTTTGCAATGAAGCAAGTGATTCATAGAAAAATACAGTATCCCTTTTGTAAGTAACTTATAAACAACTAAATAAAGGGGTCATAGTACTCCTATTCATAGTGACAGCAAAACCAGCAATGCAATCTCTCTTCAAATATTTTGTATGCTGAGAACGAGGGGAAAGTGTTTATTCATTGCAATTTTCTATACGATTCGAAGACTTATTCAAAACACTAAAAAGTATCAAAAACCTTTGGTTGAAATGCAGCTATTGCACAAAGTCTGATAAAAGTGCAATGAACTTTGTGTTGCTCCTTTAGAACTATCTGCACATTAAATACTTCGGATTAGGTACAGTATGGTAACTACTAAATAATAGTAATGATGTAACGATGTAGGGACACCATGTTAGAGTATGTGGTAAGCATGTCTGTGGTTCTGGGTGCCATGATCACTTCTATTTTACTGCAATTTTTCTCTGACTTTTTGGACGATTTCTAGTATTATTCTAGTTGTTGTGATTATTTTTCTATTGTGTAAAGCTGTGGCCGCCATCGATTACCGTATTTTTCAGACTATAAGTCGCAGTTTTTTTTCATAGTTTGGCCGGGGGTGCGACTTATACTCAGGAGTGACTTATGTGTGAAATGATTAACACATTACCGTAAAATATCCAATAATATTATGTAGCTCATTCACGTAAGAGACTAGACGTATAAGATTTAATCGGATTTAGCGATTAGGAGTGACAGATTGTTTGGTAAACGTATAGCATGTTCTATATGTTAATAGTTATTTGAATGACTCTTACCATAATATGTTACGTTAACATACCATGCACGTTCTCAGTTGGTTATTTATGCGTCATATAACGTACACTTATTCAGCCTGTTGTTCACTATTCTTTATTTATTTTAAATTGCCTTTCAAATGTCTATTCTTGGTGTTGGGTTTTATCAAATAAATTTCCCCAAAAAATGCGACTTATACTCCAGTGCTACTTATATATGTTTTTTTCCTTCTTTATTATGCATTTTCGGCCGGTGCGACTTATACTCCGGAGCGACTTATAGCCCGGAAAATACGGTACTTGTGAAAAGAGAAATCGCATAAATTAAATGACAACTTTATTACACAGGATGTACATGTTCTCCCCACGCGTTTGTGGGTTTTCTATAGATACTTAATCGTTCATGTGTAATGTAATAGAAATATGTCATGTACATTGTATAGTGTAAATTGTCTATATTGTAGGTGTGATTGGGGGTGTGCAGTTTCCTCCAAGTTATACAAGTTTGATGTGTTATATGACGTGTTGTCAATGATGGAAGAAAACTGAAACATCACAGTTGTATTTTCACCTCATTGTCCATTTGAAAGATTAGCCACTCATCAATTTTCATCTCAGCGATGTCCTCTGTGTCACTGTCACTCGTGTCACACACTGGATTATCTGAAAAAAAGAACACATGGAAAAAGGCAGGATCTTGTGAATTAAATTCAACAGTGACAAACCAACTGAATTGGTCTTTAATAAACATGTGTTTGCGCTGCTCTGCTGTCTGCGACATCAGTGCTAGCATGTTGAGCATTGGATTCTTATGGGGTAAAGCATGTAAGATACTGTAGATGTCTGCAATATATGTTGTTTATGTCACTACTGTGAGAACGAGGGCTGGGACTCTCAGGGTAACTCAAAATATAATATGGCTTACAATAACGTCATGGTGATGTTGCGATTATGGTGAAACAAACGTAAACAAACAAAAAAGTCATAATTTATATTTTTAGTATAATTTAAGCAGAGTACAAACAGCACCGGATGATGATTGGCTGTTAGCTTTTTTAAAGGGGAAGTGCACTTTTTTTTTGAAATTGTGCCTATCATTCACAATCATTATGAGACATGACAATGGATGTTACATTTTTTTCCCATTCATTATATTAAATAAATACGATCAAAAGATTGCTTACAATGGAGCCTATTGAAGCTGCACAATTCCGTTTACAAAGCCGTTAAAAACTTCCAAACACCTCCATTGAGATTTTATATACATTATGTAAGTATATATGTAATGTAGTATCAGGCACTTTTATAATAACATTTAATATTGCATCACTTACTAGGATGTTCTTATACTGTATTCCCATTTAGATGAAGAATGACTAATATTCCTTGCGAAGAAAAGGGATCTGGGGCGGGAAGGGAGACCAAGATCTTCAACATGTTCAATGCCACATTCTTCTGCATTAAGTTCTGTCTGGCTTTCTTGGCTGTTACGAGACGTGTCAGTGTAGTGATCTGTGGCCTTGCGCAGTCTACAGTGATGCACCCGGACATATGAGCCTCCATGTCTAACAAATATTACCACCCCGTCTCGTCCAATTACCACCCCAGGGCCTTTCCATTCATTGCAGTCCATTCTTTTGTAGTACACTTTATCTCCAGTTTCGTAGTATTCATCTGTGCTGCGAAGCTGTGTGCGCAGAGCTCTCCTGATTCTCTCCGAGCACTCTGCCTCAGTAAACGCTGTCCTTGCTTCATGTAATGCTGAAATGTGCTGTCCTACCCATTTACTCATGGTAGTGCCCTCCAGGGCAGGCGGTTTATCAACCAGCACAGAAGATAGGTTCGGGTTTTGTCGAAACACCAGCTGGTATGGACTAAATCCATGCACATTGTGCATTGTATTCTTTGCCATCAAGGCCCAATCTAGGGCTGTTTTACAGTCACAAACACTGCTTTTCTTCACTTTTAACAGGATCTCTGTAAGGGTCTGGTTATGTCTTTCCATCAATCCATTACTCCATGGACTGTAGGCAGCAGTGGTTTTCACTTCAATATTAAAGTTCTCAGCCATGTCCCTCATTTCCTCGTTATTGAATTCACCTCCATTGTCACTAAAAATCTTAGATGGGGCTCCATGAACACTCACCCAGGAATGAATAAAGTGCCTCACAATTTCACTGGATTTTTTTGTTGTAACAATGCTACCAGCACTGAACCCGGTGAAGTGATCAATCATGTCACATTTGGTTCTAGCTAGTGTAGATCTAATGCCACAGTTTCATTGTATGTTGAAGCCATTGGTAGACCAACTGATGGCTTTGGTTTGGGCTTGTTGTACTTGAGACATGTTTCACAGCTGCTTACGATGTCATTCAGAATAGTAACACTCTCATCATCATTACTTCCAGCACTAATTAGTAATTTTTTTGAGTTTATCAACTGAGGCATGTCCAAACTGCTTGTGAAGTTTCACCAATACTTTGTGTTTTTCATCTTTACTCATGCCATCTCTTATGGCCAGAACTTCATCAGTTTGGGGTTCATTCTCACAGGTGGCTGTGCAATCTCTGTCCACTATGTTTACACAGTAGTGTCCTGAGGATGTAATCTCGAGAGGCACTGGTTTCTGAAACATTGTGGCTTTATCATTCTCAATGTCAAGCACTGCTTTTGCCTTCTTAAGTGACGTTTTACTTAGTAGTAAAGGAATGTTCACTGAGACCACCTCAGTCTCTATGTGGCACCTGGTTTGTCCTATTTTTGCTGGGACTTTTACTTTTTTTATGGAATGAACAACTTGTCCATCACCAAACTTAAAAGCTCTTCTACTCTGTGTATTTTCCATTTTTTTCTTGTCACTCTCCTTCAGTGTATGAATGTAATTCTCCAGCCATTTTTCACCACAGACTGTTCTGGTGCATGCAGTGTCAATTACAGCTGAACCTAAGGCTTCTACCATGAATATTTCAGCATCAGAAACTGACTCTTTAGAAAACAATGTAACATTGCACTCTTCAATTGTTTCTGTCTCTGCATTTTCCTCTGTCATTTTTACATGTTCAGCCTTATTTGGGCAGTCCTTAGCCCAGTGAAATGTACTCTGGCAAATAGCACACTTAGATCTTCTGCCGAACCTATCCAGTTTGTTTGAGCCAGTCAATGGCGCCCTCTTTTGGTCGGGTTGGGAACGAAATTTCCTTCCGTCTCTTTTCCTTTGATCCACATAAAAAGCAACATCTTCGCGCATGTGAATTCCACCGCTGCATGTGGGCGGCTGCACATTGTCTCCAAAAATCCTTTTTAAAGCTGACTTTATGCTTGCAAATGTAAGTGTTGAACAAGCTGTAAGCGCAAGCTGTTTATCTTTAACATCGAGACTGGCTGTATCCAACAACTTGAACGCCAAAACAGCGTCGGGAAGAACCATGTCAAATTTGCGCATTTTGTTGTACCTCTGCTCGAACTGAACGATGTAATCCACCATGGAAACTTCGTTTTCTCTCCGGATCTTGTCAAAGTCTGTGTATGCATCATAAGCGCTGTCCTTTTCTTCTTTTAAGAATACATTATCCAATGCCTTTACAAGGGTCTTCATCCCGTCATCTTTGTTCAAATCATCTGCAGGTATTTCCAAAGCTGTATCTCTAGCTCTCCCCCTCAGTGAGAGAGCAACAGCTAATGCTTGTTTCTCCTTATCCAGATCGGTAACACGTATCCACATTTCAACCTAATTTTTCCAGCTCTCATATGACTTCTTTTCTTCAAACGCAGGAGGGACTCTGCAGTTAGCGTTGTTAGACATCCTCTGCTACCATTGATAACTCAATGACGACAACCTTCTTCTTTTTATACGTATACTTTACTGAGGGAACACAATAACAAACCGGCCACTGCCGTTCACATAACCGACTAAACACCGGAGCCCGCGCATAGAGCAATGCATGCTGGGAATTACCGTAAATACACTAAAAGAGTGTACCATAATAATGCGCAATGCAAAAACAGAACATTTACATTACCATTTAGCGGTCAATTGTACAGAATATTTTCTCCTCAGAATTATGAACTAACTTGAAGTGTTTTGTCAAGAGGATTAATATTTGTGATATGTACATTTTCAGAATGTGCTTGTTCTATTTTGGGCCAAAGCAAAACAAAGAAAACAAACTAAAGTTGCCGTAGTTGTAATTTTTAAGATATTATGCTACGATTTTAGTAACCCAGCCCACGTAGGAATAGATTTTCCTCCATGCAGCCCCTGAGCTAACATGAGTTTGACAACACCGCTGAGCCGCATCAGAGTGATCAAAGAGCCGCATGCGGCTCCGGAGCCGCGGGTTGCCGACCCCTGCTCTAACACTATAACAAAGGTTCTGTTTTATGTGAGTTGTTTGCACACCAACGTGCATAAAAGAGAAAATAATACAGACAGCTACATTTGAAAAGTTACAGTATTTTCTAAGCTTAAGGTAAAATGAGAGTACCTTTCTGAACCCTTGCTTCATGACTGGCAGAGGTGAGAGGTCTGGAACCCCCTCCAAATATGGCTACAGTAATAGACGTCACTAAAGTACAACAGCGAACACTGGCAATCCTGTGGCCTCGGCTCATCTCGTCATAGACCAACCAGTTTGTGGGAAGAGCCTGGGAAGACTTGGAGGACATATCCTGGAAGAAGTAAAAACAAAGTTGTTGAACTTCTTAATACATCTTGATTGTTTTGTCTCATAATTGGCGGCATTTTTGTTGCGGTATTTGAAATTATAACCCCGGATTACCACTGGATGCATAATGGCTGCTGAACGGCGGCACCCAGAAAGTCTCCGCTATCTGCCAATCCCTACCGCCGTTCTGATGCCCACTGTTGCGGCTCCGCCGTGCAGTCAAATAGCACAGAATTTTACGAGATCTCGCGAACCCGCGCGTATTCACGTGATAAAGGGAGTTGTATTAAAGCGAACCACCTACAGTCTATTCTGTCCTTCCAGACAAGCAAAAGCAAATAAACTCAGTCCTGCCATTCGAAATATGCAACGGCTGCTGAACGGCAAAACCGCAGAACATCTCGAGCATTGCCATCCATCAATAACCACACGCAGGCGTGTGTAACGGCACTGACTTGACTCGTGGAAAAGAAAACAGTTTTGCCTAGAAAAACGACAACTTTATTTTTGCATTTGTAGCAAGCAACAACACAACCGGGACAACAACCCTGGAAAGCGTTGTTCACCCACACACACACTTTTCATTCACTCCCTACTTCCCCTTATGGCGTTTTAAAGTGTAAAATAGGTGGGTTGCAATCAAGGGGCCCAGAGAGCACATCTGGGCACTTCTGGGTTTCAGGCGATGGTCTTGGGTCCCATTAGGCTACTATTTATTTACCTGAATCTGTGCAGATTTGCGCGTATTTTGAAATTTTTAGAGGCAAATATATAAGCGATCATGAAAAAAATATTAAATATGGGATGGAGTGGATTTATACACTGTTAATAAAACATTTTTGTTAATGATTTAAACCCATTATCATCACCAAGAGGTACTGCTTGCCACTACTTCACTTCACTTGAAACTCATAGAAGAAAAGGTTGGAGGCACATTATGTCTCTGCCAAGGCCGTAACTAGGATTTGACAAATACAGAGGTCAAAAACTGGTTGTCCAAGAAAAGCTTTCAAAGGCTGAAATCATGGGTATCCCAGCACCATATAAATAATAAAAGCTTTTATTGAGGTAGAACTATCACATGTAGGGATGTCCGATAATACCGGCAGTCCGATATTATGGGGCGATAAATGCTTTAAAATATCATAATTATCGGTATCGGTTTCAATATGTCATCGGTTTCATATGACTTTTTAATACGCTGCTGTGTACACGGACGTAGGTAGAGGTACAGAGCGCCATTAGACCTTAAAGGCACTTCCTTTGTGTGCCGGCCCAATCACATATATACGGCTTTTCACATTCACAAATGAATGCAAGGCACACTTGTCCAACAGCCATACAGGTCACACTGAGGGTGGCCGTATAAACAACTTTAACACTGTTACAAATTTGAGCCACACTATGAACCCACACCAAACAAGAATGACAAACAAATTCCGGGAGAACATCCGCACCGTAACACAACATAAACACAACAGTACACCCAGAATCCCTTGCAGCACTAACTCTTCCGGGACGCTACAATATACACCCCCTGCTAAACTTAGTGTCTGTTATGAAAATCGACAACAAAAATATGGTGGATTGGATCAATCACAATATTTATTACTCAGACTTAACATGACGTTAGTTGATTTGCACAAGCTATTTAGGCATAGCAACCAAAACAGAACACAAACTAATGCGATCTATTGTCCGTTTTTTACGTTTAGTTTTACTATCAAACTCTACTAATATAGAGTACAAAATAAACTTGATTGCATCACAGATGGTTTCTCAAACATATCAAATGTTCAAACATACATTTTAAAAAGTGATCGCTGCAGACAAGCAGTCCGACTGTATTCCACAAGATGATGAAAGTGATATTTTTAAGAGCCATTTCCTTCGACGCACTTTTGTTTTTTTCCCTGACTTTATTACACTTCTTTCGGGACTCTGTGAATGCTCTTTCCTAGCACTCCATTTGAACCATTGGAACACCCAAGGACAGAACAGCAATTTGGCATTTTCTGCTCAAACTCTACACTCACTCTCACTAGTTTTAATGCTACGCTCAAGATGCTTGATCATCGTGTGAATTAAGAAGAAAAACGGATATGACGTCATATGCAACCCACCTATACGATCCGCCTTGAACAGAGTATTTTATTTTGAAAGTAAACCGGATAATATATTTTGTTTGTGCATGACTTCCTGTCCCACACAAGCAGATTTGAGCTAAATTGATTCGCCGTTTTGTGGCGACTGGCGAAACAAAAAGCTCTGCGTATATTTAGCGTGGGGATGCGGTGGAAACTGACACATTGACTAAAATGAAAATTGAAATAGTCCGCCGTTCTGCATCCAGTGGAAATCCGGGGTAACAGTGATCTCAGGAAAGCCATAAAAACTAAGAGAACAAATAATGATAACATATAACAAATATCAATACTCGTCAATTGAACTTTGTTGTAAGTGCATTTTCTGTAACATTTTCTTGAATAAAAATTGCTGAAGTTGCATGTTTTGTGATTAAATACAAGGCAGAAGAAACCTGAGATGAGGCTGCGGCAAGTCCTCTCCGCTTATTGCGCTAGCAAAGTGAACCTCTGAGTGCACTGCACTGAGTACACTAGCTTGATGGCGCTTGCCTGTTTCTGGCTAATGAATAAATATGCAGTGATTGATCTCTGCCCTATAGATTGTCGTTTTCCAAAAATGCAACAAGCAACAATCCTAGAGACTTTTTTTCTGGTTTAACTGGACACAGGCTGACATGAAAGCACATATCGCCCCTTCCCTGTCAGAAGGCATCAAAAAATCTTGTTTGTTGTATTTTTTTTAAAATTTTTAACATTTGTTTTACTTTTCATGTTTTTTTGTTCATTTTTGTCTGTCCATAAAACACAGGCTTGATGGCCAATTATGCAAATTATGTGATGACATATATTAGAGATACACTGCAATACAGTAGGCTGCACTGTGCATGTGCATGAGTTGATGTTTTTGTATCCGTATATCCATTATCAGCCCAAACTGGACAACAGTACAAAAGTACAGGGTTATCTTGATGTTCTTTTATGTTCTAGGTTTGTTATGTTATTTTCCAAATACACCATCTAATGATGATAAATCATGTACTTTTTGCTTCCTGACCCACCAGAACTGCAGAATTAAATGTGCTATGCATACCTCTTTGTGCTGGGAGTGACTAAGGATGGATGTGGGATGAAAGTGGACTTTCTTCTCCTTGTTACTGGAGGGCAAGTTTGTCTCAGGGTTAATGTGAACTAAATTTGGATACATGCCAGCAACCAGGGCTGCCTTCACCACAGCCCAGTTTTCTGAGTTGACGTTCACGTTGCGGATATCGCCATCCCCATGGGCTCTAACAAAACCTAGAGCAGAAACAGGCCGATTTAGTTTGTCGTCAATAAATGAAAATATTTTAGGATGACATAAGAAAAGTAAAAGTGAACATGTGGCTCCAGCCCGATTGACAACAAGAGGGGGGTGAGTGTGCCTACAAATTTAACTGCAGGATTGCATAACCCATAATTGATAAAGATTTTAGCCTCCTAATGGTTGAAATCGCACCTACAATCTAATTCAAAATCTACAATGAGAGGATGGTCACTTCTATCAACACACCTCTAAAGGCTGCAACTAAATTAGTCTACCAAACTAACTTATTAAAATATATTTACACACACGCACTTATACATATATATGTAATATGTTTACAAACATACAGTCTTGGTCAAAAGTTTACATACACTTGTAAATAACAATGTCATGGCTGTCTTGAGTTTCCAATAATTTCTACAACTCTTATTTTTTTGTGAAAGAATGATTGGAGCACATACTTGTTTGTCACAAAACACATTCATGAAGTTTGGTTCTTTTATGAGTCTATTATGGGTCTACTGAAAATGTGACCAAATCTGCTGGGTAAAAAGTATACATACAGCAATGTTAATATTTGGTTACATGTCCCTTGGTAAGTTTCACTGCAATAAGGCGCTTTTGGTAGCCATTCACAAGCTTCTGGTTGAATTTTTGACCACTCCTGGTGCAGTTCAGCTAAATTTGTTGGTTTTCTGACATGGACTTGTTTCTTCAGCATTGTCCACATGTTCTCAATGGGGTTTAAGTCGGGACTTTGGGAAGGCCATTCTAAAACCATAATTCTAGCCTGATTTAGCCATTCCTTTACCACTTTTGATGTGTGTTTGGGGTCATTGTCCTGTTGGAACACCCAACTGCGCCCAAGACCCAACCTCTGGGCTGATGATTTTAGGTTGTCCTAAAGAATTTGGAGGTAATCCTCCTTTTTCATTGTCCCATTTACTCTCTGTAAAGCACCAATTCCATGGGCAGCAAAACAGACCCAGAGCATAATACTACCACCACCATGCTTAATGGTAGGAATGGTGTTCCTGGGATTAAAGGCCTCACCTTTTCTCCTACAAACATATTGCTGGGTATTGTGGCCAAACAGCTCAGTTTTTGTTTCATCTGACCACAGAACTTTCCTCCAGAAAGTCTTATCTTTGTCCAAGGGATCAGCAGCAAACTTTAGACAAGCCTTAAGGTGTCGCTTCTGGAACAAGGGCTTCCTTCTTGCACGGTAGCCTCTCAGTCCATGGCGATGTAAAACACGCTTGACTGTGGACACTGACACCTGTGTTCCAGCAGCTTCCAATTCATTGAAGACCTGCTTTTTAGTGGTTCTCGGTTGACTCTTGATCATCCTGACCAATTTTGTCTCAGCAGCAGGTGATAGCTTGCATTTTCTTTCTGATCGTGGCAGTGACAAAACTGTGCCATGCACTTTATACTTACGAACAATTGTCTGCAGTTGCTCTCAGGACCTTAAGCTGCTTTGAAATGGCTCCAATTGACTTTCCTGACTTGTTCAAGTCAATGATTCGTTTTGTCAGATCTGTGCTGAGTTCCTTTGACTTTCCCATTGTCGCGTTTGTAAACGAGTCTAATAACTGCATCACATGAACCCTATTTAAATGGTTTAGAGAAGTGAACAGGTGTCGTCAATCATAATCACTCACATGAAGTTAAGAGGCTATGAAGCTAATTTGATTTGATTGTAACTTTTATACATCACCAACATTTATAATGTATGTTGCTGTATGTATACTTTTGACCCAGCAGATTTGGTCACATTTTCAGTAGACCCATAATAAATTCATAAAAGAACCAAACTTCATGAATGTTTTTTGTGACAAACAAGTATGTGCTCCAATCACTCTATCACAAAAAAATAAGAGTTGTAGAAATTATTGGAAACTCAAGACAGCCATGACATTATGTCCTTCACAAGTGTATGTAAACTTTTGACCATGGCTGTATATATATACACTACCGTTCAAAAGTTTGGGGTCACCCAAACAATTTTGTGTTTGAGCCTTCATTTCTAAGAACAAGAATAGACTTTCGAGTTTCAGATGAAAGTTCTCTTCTTCTGGCCATTTTGAGCGTTTAATTGACCCCACAAATGTGATGCTCCAAAAACTCAATCTGCTCAAAGGAAGGTCAGTTTTGTAGCTTCTGTAACGAGCTAAACTGTTTTCAGATGTGTGAACATGATTGCACAAGGGTTTTCTAATCATCAATTAGCCTTCTGAGCCAATGAGCAAACACATTGTACCATTAGAACACTGGAGTGATAGTTTCTGGAAATGGGCCTCTATACACCTACGTAAATATTGCACCAAAAACCAGACATTGGCAGCTAGAATAGTCATTTACCACATTAGCAATGTATAGAGTGTATTTCTTTAAAGTTAAGACTAGTTTAAAGTTATCTTCTTTGAAAAGTACAGTGCTTTTCCTTCAAAAATAAGGACATTTCAATGTGACCCCAAACTTTTGAACGGTAGTGTATATAAATATGCATATATTTAGTATGTATATATTTATGTTATACTTCATGCATCAAAATTGACCAAAGAGCACAACAAGTTTGCCTCCTGCCTCAAACTTAATCAAAGTATGAATTAATTGAAAAAAAAGGCTTGTGTGATATTCAACTACACTGACCAATAGCACGAAGCTGTCCTAGCAACTGTGTCCTCATTCCAAGAATCATGTCCATGGTGGCTTGGGATAAAAAGTTGTTTTCACAGAATGATCTCTCCCAGCCCTCACTACGGGCCTTCTGCCATGCCTAAAAACACATCAAAAATTTAAAAACATCAAAAATGAAAAAAATTGTCATGTCATATCTGAATTTTCTTTTCTCCCAGAGTGAGTCTCAAAAAACACACTGGAAAATACAAGATTGGTTACATGGAGTATAGGAATAATACATTTACTCTACTCTACACATAAATCCTCTCATGACTTGTGGGTACCAGGTGGACACTTAAATTACCTGGAATGCCCTCAACAGGGCCATGTGGTCGCTGAAGGTGTTGGAAGAAAAACGTTTGCGGCACTGAAGAGCAGCTTTCTTCTGAGAACCCTGGGGAGGAAGAACAAAGGGATCCCGATAGCCCAACGTGCAGGCAATGGTCAAGATGGGGTCCAGGCATTTAAGGACCACTGCACACAGCACCATCTTTCCCAGATGGGGCTCCACGGGTAGATCAGCAAGGTGGAAGCCAAGATCAGTAAGGTCTTCATTTTGGTTCAGGGCATCTATTGTCTTAATGAAAAAGATGTAGTTGACATAATGTGTGGATGTCTCATTTAATAATATTGGTTACCTTAAGCATCTGCACAGCACTCCTTACAGCATGTAAAGGAGGAGGTTGTGGCGCTTTGGACAAGAATTCCAATACTGGACAGGGAGACAGTAGTTTGGTCTGCAGACATAATTCCTAAGAAACACATACACCATGGCATAGTTTAAAAATAACAAATAATTCACACTCTCTGCACATTTGAATGGCAAAGGCAAAAAAGTATTTCTGTCTTTGAAAAAAGTACACAAACCAGGTCTCTTTAAACACACCATCGTTGTTAAGGTTGGAGGCGGTCAGACATTTCACATTTCTTAAAAGATTCTAAGGGCTATTATGGGACAAAAAAGTTCATTATAGACCTGGAAAATGTTACTTGCACTAAGCCTGATATCCAACACTTTTATTGGGTTAACTACTTTCAGAGACAAAAAACCTACTAGTCTTTGCCATCCGGATATCATGACAGTGTGGATGTCTGACACAAAATTATACGAAAGACAGATTAAGACATTTCAAGGTCATGGTTTTAAAGGGGCTGTAAGCATCTTGCTCAAAGTTACATTTTTTTAAACCAGAAAATATAACAAGAACACTACCGGCTATCTTATGTTTAACAGACAACATACTGTATATTTTTGAAGTGATTATATTTTTCACAATTACTAATTACAGTCGTCCCTTGTTTATCACTGTTATCCAGACATGACCGCGTTTAATGCATTTCCGCCAAGTAGGAATCATAAATCTAATATACAAGAGCATAAAAAATATTTGCTACCTTCTAAATGTTTAACATTATGAGAGCCCTCTAGACAAGAAAAACCTTTGTCACCTTTACACTCTTCTAATCCAGTAAAATAATAATAATAATAATAATAATAATAACAATAATAACATTACAGAATATGCTTTAAAAAAACACCCAAAAATCTGCAATGTGGTGAAGCCGCAATATTTGAAGCACGATGTAGCGAGGGACGACAGTATATTGAATAAAATTGCTTTTCTGCCCAAGGAATTTGGGGATTATGTTTGTTATTCACCGCTGTCTCGTCCAAACGTATACGCAGGTAGTGTGTGCACCTACACAACAGCTGTCTTAAGAGAAGCAACAAACAATGTGCAGTCATCGTTGAGATAGAATATACATTCAATGATAGCTAAACCTTGCTAAATTGCTAGCTGACCACAAACAAATCGAAAGCGCGTGCATGTGGTACGCACGGGCATTGTTTAGTCGTTATGTGCTAAAAGCCAAAAGAGAAGTACAAAAACTCTGGAAAGTTAACGGCTTCTAGGCATCTGCATAAAAGGTAGCAAATAACCCTTTTAATGGCAGTTTTCAATATATTTCCGACTTTTTTGTCTCTTAATTTCTCCTTTTTTCTATTTTAAACTTTGAATGTCCTTCTTAAGTACCTGGCTCAAATGCAAAACTGCACTTAAAAAAACAATACAACGCTTACCTTATAACAAGACAGTACATCGACCTGGGTTTTTTATGAGTGCTGGAGTTGTTAATTTTTTATTTGATATGTTGATAGTTCATTGTGACGTAGTGAATATATAATGTGCTCACAACTTGTGGCAATTTTCGCCAAATAGTGCAAATTCCTATGTTCAATGAACGAACCATCGGCTGTAGAGAAGTTACGGGTAACAGCTGACTACAGATAATCAGTGAATGCATAGTCAGCGGCAGCTTAAGCGATGGTATTAAATTGGCTAAATTATAAGGAATTTAGATGAAATACACATCCAAAGTGGTCGATATGGTGATAAGAACACTAATATTATGCAAAAGACACAAACAGTTTAACCACATATCAAAACTGATTAATTTGAACAGAAAGCTCAACAGTGCGCTTCACCGAATTAAAAAAAAAAAGTTTTACTTTACTTAAGTACCGTATTTTTCGGACTATAAGTCACAGTTTTTTTTTCATAGTTTGGCCGGGGGTGCGACTTATACTCAGGAGCGAATTATGTGTGAAATTATTAACACATTACCGTAAAATATCAAATAATATTATTTAGCTCATTCACGTAAGAGACTAGACGTATAAGATTTCATGGGATTTAGCGATTAGGAGTGACAGATTGTTTGGTAAACGTATAGCATGTTCTATATGTTATAGTTATTTGAATGACTCTTACCATAATATGTTACGTTAACATACCAGGCACGTTCTCACTTGGTTATTTATGCGTCATATAACATACACTTATTCAGCCTGTTGTTCACTGTTCTTTATCTTAAATGTTCTTTCAAATGTCTATTCTTGGTGTTGGGTTTTATCAAATAAATTTCCCCCAAAAATGCGACTTATAATCCAGTGCGACTTATATATGTTTTTTCCTTCTTTATAATGCATTTTCGGCAGGTGCGACTCGACTTATACTCCGAAAAATACGGTAATTGACTTTGCATTAAAAGAGACAAACTTACAGTCTTAAGGGCGCATAAAAATTTCAAAACAAAACATGGGTGTTCAAATGATAGTAAAATATTGTGAGGACAAAGAAACACTGTTATCAGATGGCTGCCATCTGTAAATGGAGGACACACTGACATGACACTTAAAGACAGCAAACCAAGCTGATTATCAAGTGCGGCAAAGCCACCCGCAATGAAGGAAGACAACTATTATGGGAGGGAGATGTCCAATAAAATGTAGAACTGAAACCTTTTGAACAATGCTGAATCCAGACATTGATCCAGATCAGCCTCAAAATCTAATCAATTGTTCCTCATCCCATTTCTGGCATTTCCTGATTGTTTCATCCAAACTCGCCCACAACCTTTTTAGTTATGTTGCTATTAACTAACTGACGTACAAACAAACAAACTTCAACAATTACATAACCTCTTGTAAATGTTACTGGAATATAATTCAGCGAAGTTAAAATGTGAGTATGGGTACCTGCAGAGGCATCCGCAGCAGCTGTGGAACCTGAAACTCCTGCATGTTGCTGAACCTTAGCTGACTGAAGAGGTGAAAACAAATCCCTGGTTGGCAGCGCCCGGCTCTGTGAAGATGCATAACGATCAGTTCCTTTGCTAGTTTTCTTAGCACAGTGTTTGCACACGTAATTATTCTCTGTGCTACTGTAACCTAGGAATGGAGGTTGAAATCACACAGACAAACATTAATTACATGACACATTTACTTAACACATGAAAAGCATAAAGTGGACTTATTTTTATATACAGTTGTGCTCTCGCCACAATCATCGCATATTTTTTTTATTTTTTTTGAAGAATATTTTAAATTTTTTGCCTAAATTAAGCATTATCAAGCATAAATAAGTAGAATTATCAATACTACAGTAGTAAAGTAGTATTGTCCACTAGGGGAGACCAAACCAAACTGTTCAGTATTGTGGCCGCTGATTGGCTCAACCAAGGGTAGCATTACTTACAAAGTGTTTTAACGATCAACAGAGAACACTCAACACTTCCTGCTCTTTAAACTGCATATGGAAAATGATCTGCGGAACTACCAAGAACCTGACCACATCGGCAAGAGATTAATGGCAGTAAGGAGCGAAGATTATGATCCATCAACCAAATCCAACAATCAAAAAGACAAGTTAGCAACCAGAAGCATGGTAAGGAACATATCTTTACAAAATTCTTAATTGGGTGTTGTTTCCGCACCAAGGAGGCAAGAAATTTAAAAATGAATGAATTAAAATAGTTTTTTCCCCCCACAACCTATGCAGACAGCTCGTTTTGTTAACCACAAAGCCTGATTGAATTAGACAGTTAAGTCAAGATTGATTAAAAACACATTTTGAATGGAAACATTACTGCTGTTACCTTCCTTTTCGTTGAAGAGCACTGGCTTTTGAGATCCAGACGGTTTTCAACATCGATACACGACTGACGGTATCAAAGGACTTCTACAAAAGGAAAGTAATTTGTATAGTAGCAATTGTGGGCAAGACATTTGTTTTTCTGTCAATATTGTTATTTTCTTCCACTGTGATTGTACCTCCTTGACTTTTCCAGAATCAATGACAAAAACCACATCATTGATGGTAATACTCGTCTCAGCAATGTTCGTGGAAAGAATCTGAAAAAGGAAAATTTGCTTAATTACACTCAAATATGTGCAAAACAAAAAGAGAGATGAGAATTACTGGCTCCCAAGATCAACATTAGGAGAAGTAAATATTTTAAAATGATTTATTGACTTCATATAAGTACTACAAGGGTGGTCGATTCATTATAAATATGGCAACAAAGACTCACTATCTTCCTAACGCCAGGTGGAGAGGTCTTCATGGCTTTTTTCTGGTCCAAGCTTGGCATGTCTGAATGAAGTGTGAACACTTGGTACCTGAGAAAAATTTAATTAGAATATGGTGCAAAATGTATTTGGTTTTAGGGGTTCAATTAGGACAAATAGACAAATTAAAGGCCTGTGAGGTTTTTGACAATTTATGATATAATATGAGGTATTGAATTTGTGTGGTTTTTTTTTTAGGTTTTGGACACTGGACACTGAGCTTCTGCATAATGATTGGATGATCTGTCTGAGACTGAGTCCCTTTTTGATTGACAGCAAAATGAGCGAATCTGCAATCTTAAAATATAAACCACTGCCAGAGCATTTGTCAAGTTTCATTCAGTTGTTCCAAGTTGATGTGGATGATTTTACAATTCTCTAAGTGACATTTTCTTTCTAAAATCAAGCACGTTTATTATTTTATCTGTTATTAGAGACTGTAATGGTGTTTACAGCATAGATGAACATTAGCTTCCTCTACTTGAAAGACCAGCAGCCGCCACTATGTAAGTAAGTATGTTTTGGGTCATTGGACGATGCCAGTCACCCTCTGCATACCGTTGTCAGTAGCCAGAGGAGCCTGTTCAGTGCTAGACTGCTTCATCCCAAGTGCAGGACTAATAGACTAAAAAAATAATTTGTCCCACACGCCATTAGACTGTATAACTCCTCTCTGGGAGGGAGGGGGGTACTAAGATGACAGGGGATGCAAAACAATAACAGTGCAATACTTTTTCATAACATGGTCACTACTGCCTAGTTTCTCTTGTTATATTATTATTTTACTGTTATATTTTTATTCTCATTGTTGCTTTTTATTTTTATTCTATTGTAATATTTTTCTATTTTGTTTCCATTTATACCCCCATTATTTACTTTTTAAATTCAATCTCAATTCTGTACTCTGCTGCTGGAATTTTAATTTTCCTGAGGGAACGCTCCTGAAGGAACCAATAAAGTACTATCTATCTATCTATCTATTGCCCTGCTCCAAGACCTATCTTCAGTGTTCTGGTCCCATTTGATGCCAAAGACCTCAATGTGACCACATCAAATTGTTCTTGTGGCCCTTAGTGACTTATTCAGGTGTTGGTTGTAAAACTTTTAGACGGAACTAGGGATGGAACGGTTCACTTTCACAATTCAGTGCTTATCTCGATTTGTAGTCACGGTTTTCGGTTAGATTCTTTGCACATTGTTCTTTTAAACACCCTAGAATACCATATATCCATCATCACCATTATTTTATTTTAATACATTTTGTCATGTATAGCTATAGTGCTGCCAACACATGGTATCTGCAATCAAGTAGATCTCCTTCCATGCACTTTTATCTAAGCTTAATACTTAGCATCAATTGAGGTAATGTTCTGTGCTGTTGAGACTCAAGATGCATTGCAGCAGGTGTTCATCAGTGACGCAACTCCTATGCACTGATTATAAAGATAATATGCAAGTCCTTGCATCTAATATGTCAATATATATATATATTTTTTTTTTCAAGATGGCGCTGCTGTTGGCAGGAGCTCTGTGCTCTTGTGTCATCCTTTTGTGTTTCCCTTTTGTTTTCATGTGTTATTATATATATATATTGTTCTGCCTTTTGATTCGGGACCCTTTGGGACTGTGTGACAAGGGGTGGCACTTTCGTGACTTCTGCGGTGCTTTTTTGTTGACTTCTGGATCTGCCTCCCAGGAGCCTTTTGGCCATGGAGACCAGCTGCTGGGTCTCTGCCACACCAGATTCCGTTTGGAGAGACTGGAAGAGATGCAGATGAAGAGACAGGGCTGCGGAGCCAGCACTGATCGCCGGGACAAACAGGCTTCACAGTGTCTTGGCTGAATGAGCAGGTATCGGACACCTCAGTCTCCTTAGACGCATCCTCGCTCATCCATGCGGACTGGACACTGGCCGAGTTAATGGGCGGCCGAGAGAGGAGTCGGCTCTCTTGGTTGCTTTGTTGATTCTGCTCCTGTCTCTGACCATGCTCCCTCCACCCCAGCAGACGATGGCGTGGAACGATGGCCATCACAGTGTATATGTTTCTTTTACTTTTTATTTATAGCTGTATTTAGAAGTGGCTGGTTGCATCAGCTCTGCTCTTTTAATGTCCTTTGATGTTTCCCTCTTACACACATGTAAGAGGGATGTGTGCTATGGCTATGAGTTGTTTTTTCCCTTGGCCTCAGTCTGGACCCCCTCTCCAAGGGCCCAGGCTTAGACTGATTTTTTTTCTTTTTTCTCACCCCCCATTGTTTACCTGTATCTCACCTTTTTTGTAAGGGGCGCCAGAAGTTGGTAGACCCGTCAGCGATCCTGTTCTGTCTCCCTGTAATGTTTGTCTGATCTTGAATGGGATTGTGCTGAAAATTTTAATTTCCCCTCGGGGATTAATAAAGTATTTCTGATTCTGATTCTGATATTGATGAACAGTGGTGTTATGTGCCAGTCATCTGCAGTCCTTTGTTATGGCTGGACAAAATGCCCATACCAGGCGGTGAATGTGTTTTATGTCCATCCATCCATCTTCTTCCGTTCCCCCAACATGTCTTCCCTGTTGCCTCCTACTGGTTGGACATGATTTAAACACCTCCCTAAGGAGGCATTCGAGTGGCATCCTGACCAGATGCCCTTACCACCTCATCTGGCTCCTCTCAATGTGGAGGAGCAGCGGCTTTACTCTGAGCTCCTCCCGAATGATTGAGCTTCTCACAAACCAAAGCTCGTGAGGATAGGAACGTGGATCGACCGGTAAATTTATATTGGTTTTATGTAAACATACTTTTTTTTTTTAAACGTCACTCTCATAGACATTTTTGAATTCAACACAATACCTGTTGATCATTTCTGGTTTAGAGTTCCATTTTCTGACAGTTTGAGAGTCATTGAATGTGTCCTCACTAGTAATTTGATGAGTGAGTAATTTGATGAGTGTGGGGAACGCAGAAGGGAAAGAATACACTTTAAGGGAGACAGTTGTAGATGCTTTGGCGTGTTTGTTTGGTTTATTAAACTGATTGTGGATCGACCAACTCCTCGCCCTCCTTTTGACATCCAGGCAAAAGCTAAAATATGTTAAATACACACAAAAATATCACGATGCGCGAGATTCCTAATTCAGAAGGGGTGTCGGTAGACAATGTAAATATCCGGAGTAGAAGTCGGAAGAGTTGGCAGGTCTGTCAAAGTGCTACCATACAGCAGACCTATAAAGCGCAACGGATGCATCCTCTGACTGTTAGTCAACTCGTCATGTCTCCAACTTAAATGCCTGCACAACTCCGGCTTCTCTTTTTCGCGTCATGTAGCCCAATGCACATGCATGTGATTGGAACTACACATAAGTGCTTTTCGTGTCGTCCTCCCCAGTTCCAGGTCCGAAACGGCTGTCAAAGTGTCCCAACCTATTTTTCAGGTGAGAGGCATGATTTATGATCTACAATAAACTTAATCTGCGTTAACGTTTTTAATAATACTATCACCAATACTTGGTTAATATTCAAGTCACGAAATGTAAATTGAGTATTGTTGCTGCTTTCTGAATGGTTATTTATCGGATTTTATGGGCAGAATAGTGGAGATCCCATTGGCTCTGCTGTAAGCGGACTTTTATTTACATTTTATTTAATATTTAAAATGCGTAAAAAAAAATTTGATCTGTCGTCATGTCTTTCATAATAATTGTGAACAGGCAAAATTAAAAAAAAGTTCCCCTTTATGTGCAGAGATATTTTTAGTAAGTGTGTATCCAATGAAACCTACCTGCTATACAATCAAACCATATATTAGGTTATAATAAATGTTGTTTGATTTAATCCAACAGTGCTTGGCTTGACTAAAAACACATCAATATAACAAATACTAAACAACAACTTTTATTAAGTACAATACAATTAAGAAAATAAAACATGACCCATTCATCTAAGGGACAACAAACTTGACATTTTACCTTTTGAGGCAGCCCGAGAATCTCTTGTCATCATAGAGGATGCAGTCTCTCAGTGACACGATCTCATTATATCCAGGAAGAAATATAAGTATTGCACCTGAAGACACATAAAATAAAATTAAACCACATTCCAACAATTTTTAATTTGAATTTACTTTGTGTTTTATCAAATCAGATTTATTGGCCAATGTCCATCTATTGTGTCTAAGATTATAATGCTGATTTTAAGGAAAAATTTAAGTCTCCAAGACTTTATTTCTTCTATATTTGAGGTTTTAGAACTTTTCATTCATTATTTATTCAAGAGCTTGTTAACAGGTAAGTAATTAGCCATACCATCACTTGTGGTAGAGCAAATTTTATGCAGCAGGTCCATGATGAGATTTACGTCCACAAACTCATCATCAAAGTTGTCATGATACAGTGTGAGAACTTCCTGGTCTTCAGTCTTTAAGTCAGCAGTGGCACACTGAACCAGAGCAAGCTCATTCCGGCTATGCATCTCTCCCAAGGGACTGCAAAATATGGAAGAGAATATTCAATTCAGGGTTTTCTAAGTAACACAACATGTGTACATCTTCAGGTGTAGATAGTGTTTGAGGTTTACCACAAGTTCAATACTGGGTCCAATAAATTTGATATATAAATGACATCTGTAGAGCAATGAAAATAACTTAATATTGTTTGCAGATGACACTAATACATTTTGTTCAGAGGAAAACGCACAGGAGCTAATGAAAATAATCATAATGAAATTTAACAAATTTAGCTAGAAGATTCACTAAATGAATGAGTCGGGGCTGGCCGAAACCCCACGAGTAAAACCATCTATCATCTTCACCCTGACTGCCAGTCCCTCTAGGCCTCCTCCAATCAAGCCAAATGGACTGCTTCACTGCCTCAATCTTCCGGAGGTCATATAAATATGGAGCTCCATCTGTCTGTGCTCTGACACTGCTGTCTGTGTACCAAGCAGACATTCTGAAGGAAATGTGGAAGAAGATGGTCTCCAAACCCTGTAGGGTGAGATCTGTGTGGTGAATGACCCACATTTCATATCTCTCAAGGTGCGGTGCAGGGCTGTAGCTGTGTGATGTGACTTGCAGACTCAGGTGAGAGCCTTGTGGCTAAACCTCTCAGATCTGAGCAATCCACAAAAGATAGGGGTCATGGACGCAACCTTTGGCCCCTCTAAGGGCCTATTTGTTTAAGCGTTGGTGAATATGGAGGCCAGCGCACTTCAAAAGCGACGCATTTAACTTTTGCCTCTGGGACAGAGGGCCGACTTTGCTCCCATCACCCTTTACTGTCAAATATGGAGTTCTTCAATGATCTGTTTTAGGACCTTTGCTGTTATCACTCTGTTTGGCACCGCTGGGTCAGCTACTTTGTTCTTCTGGCATGGCTTTTTAATTTTATGCCTGCAGCATAATTTACTGAAGCTAGTTTCACAACAAATTTATTGTCACTAAAAACAGCAAAAAAAAGAAAAATGTGCAGACATCAGACAAGCATGCTCTGTGCAAGTTTTTAAGGGCAAGCAGAAGACCCACTGGTTGAGTGCTTCATTTGATTCTTAAACAGTTTTTACTTTGTTTCAAGCTGTTCGTTTTGTTGTTAGTCAATTCTCTACAGCTCCTTGATTGAAATGACTCAACCAATAAATTAATAACATTAATACTATTACTATTTATTGTGCTTGTGTGCACAATTGTTTCTAAGAGGACAAAATACTCACATTGAGGACTGGAGAAGATCTACAGCCTCTGCCTGCTGGAAATGTTTCGCAAAGTCTAAAGGTGTCCTATAATAAAACAAAAATTATTAGATTTTACAAAAGGTAACATTTTACAATTGCACAGACACATCATAGGGCAGTATGATTCCCTACCATCCATTGGACGCCTTCAGGTTAACATCAGCCCCCATGTTAAGCAACTGTGCCATCTGAGCGTTGAACCCTCGACCTGCACTAACCATCAGCGGTGTTGCTCCTGTTTCACTGTGCATGTAGTCCACTAAATACATGAAAATAAGTATGAGGAAACAACTGGTCACATTTTACTACAGTTATCGCAGGGAGGAATGTCATCAATCGATTTTCGACCCTTATTGACTTGTTTTTTTTTTATTCAAAGGTGGAATGATAATACAATATACATTATGCTTTTTTAAAAAAAAAATTATTGGAATTTTTTATTTGGAATTTATTTTGGATTTTCACTAGTTCACACAGTAAAAACTATAAACTATATATTCAGACTGAAATACAGTATAAGTAAACACCAACACTAACACAGTACTTGGTTAAATGTCCCTTAGGGAGTTTCACATCAAACTACAATTACTCGATTGAATTTGACCACTCTTCTTGGAAGAATTGTTGAGTTAATTTAAATCGGTTGGTTTTCTTTCATTTAAAATCGGTTGGTTTCCTGACACGGGCCCAACTTATACGTTTTTTTTTTAAAGGATTCTTTATATTGGGAGGTCTGCCCTCTTCAAATGCTTTTCCAGTTTAAATATGATCATTTTAGTTCTGGATAATGTAATGCATAGCAAAACAGTTGAAATCCATGTAAAAACGGACCTTCAAACATATACAAAGTATATATACACCACCAACCATAATGTTTTCAAATAAATCGCAACAGGCCAGATCATCGTACCGTTAACATTTTCATAAAAGATCAGGTGGAAAAGCTGAGCAAAAGCTTCTTGGTCTTCATTGACGAAAATGTTAGAAATGCAGGCATCCATCTCTTTCACCAGCCACGGCTCCAACTTCTCTAAGGCATTCCCATTCTGTCCCAGAAGGAAAAAAAAACAGTTACAAATTGAAGTCTAAAGATAAATACACACCAAAGGAGAAATGTTGGTGCAAAAATAAAAAATAAAAAAGTTATTTGTATTTTTATTTTTATTTAAATCCACTTTGTTATTATTATGCACAATATTCAAATACAGTCAAATCAGTGTTAGCGGCCACCTGTCTATGAGGGTCACTTGCCGATAGCGGCCACAGAAATTTCCCCCGCAGAAAAAAGTAGTGTCATATATCTTGTCTATAGGAGCCAAATGTTTAACGCGGCCACTCATTTTGCATGCCAAAAGAGATTTTCGACTGGGTATAGCGGCCACAGACATCAATATTTGCCATATCACGGTTCCATCCATCCATCCATCCATTTTCTACCGCTTATTCCCTTCAGGGTCGCGGGGGGCCCTGGAGCCTTTCACAGCTACAATCGGGCGGAAGGCGGGGTACACCCTGGACAAGTCGCCACCTCATCGCAGGGCATATCGTGTAATTGAATTTCTTAAGCGGGATTTGTGGTGGCCGCAACGAGATCCCAGCCAGGGGGTCGCAAACAGCCAGACCATGCAGCCGCATCGGGACTCGGCAAGTCTCATCGAAGCTCCCCTAAGTTTTGCGCAGTTGACTAATCCCCAAAAGTCTGGCATTAATGGAAAACAGCATTTTATTCACATGAGCAATAATGAACAGGCTCACATTCAATAGCACTGTTTAATCTTAGAGAGCTTGCAAAACTGCATTTTAGAAACGGTTCACTGCAATTTGGGATACATGCACAATTACATGTACAGTATACACTACCGTTCAAAAGTTTGGGGTCACATTGAAATGTCCTTATTTTTTAAGGAAAAGCACTGTACTTTTCAATGAAGATAACTTTAAACTAGTCTTAACTTTAAAGAAATACACTCTATACATTGCTAATGTGGTAAATTACTATTCTAGCTGCAAATGTCTGGTTTTTGGTGCAATATCTACATAGGTGTATAGAGGCCCATTTCCAGCAACTATCACTCCAGTGTTCTAATGGTACAATGTGTTTGCTCATTGGCTCAGAGGGTTAATTGATGATTAGAAAACCCTTGTGCAATCATGTTCACACATCTGAAAACAGTTTAGCTCGTTACAGAAGCTATAAAACTGACCTTCCTTTGAGCAGATTGAGTTTCTGGAGCATCACATTTGTGGGGTCAATTAAACGCTCAAAATGGCCAGAAAAAGAGAACTTTAATCTGAAACTCGACAGTCTATTCTTGTTCTTAGAAATGAAGGCTATTCCACAAAATTGTTTGGGTGACCCCAAACTTTTGAACGGTAATGTACGTTTTTGTTTAAAGGTCAACTAGTACGGAAATTCAAAATGATGGCCAACCTGTGTATAGTGGCCACCTGTCTATAGCGGTCACTCTCTTTGTTTCCCTTGAGTGTTAACTATAGACAGGTTTGACTGTAGAAAGTCACCATAAAGATTGGCAAAACATTTTTATCTGCAGGAACCTTCTTTTTCAGCATAAAAGATCAGACATTTTTGTTGAAAACATGAAAAGTGGAGCATACGAAAACTGAGGTACCACTGTATCCGAATCGGCAGACATACAACGTTGCTATATCAGTATCAAACAGGACAAAGGGTTAGTGAGCCATCCCTAATATACAGTACTAGAGCCTTTAATAAATACCGGTATATATACTGTATTTGGCAGATGTGTGTTGACGGGTAGGTTACCTTTGTGTTGATGGGGCCATCCGCCTCTACTGTGTCCAAAACATTGCTGCTCCCCATTAAGCCAGAGGACGCCACGTGTGTGTTCTGTACTTCTTCAACCTTACTCTTCTCCACTACTTGACACCACTTTGTCAAAAGCTTCTGCTTATCCTCCTCTGAGGGTCCAATTGACAGTAAGGTGATTAGTACAATGTTAAAGGTTAAAATATCCAGACACAGTACTTTGAATACATTTGCATACTTCTCTTGGATTCCTCCTTGTATTTCCCCATTTCCTTGTTAAAACCAGTCAGCTTCAGAATGTCTTCCAGAAAAAGTTGATTCACTTCGAACTGTCTTCCTTTGACTATAAGAAGTATAGCCCATAGGTCATATCAATTGTCAATAACAAATATCAATATCAAATTATTTGACTGTAATTTACTGAATTTTTGAATATGTTCTGCTGAATCATGAAATAAGAAACATTTAATTGACTAGTAAACTTGTCCTAAAATTAACAATAAGCACCAAGTCAAATAACAAATACTGCTTCCTTGCTGTGATCGGGCTAAAATCTGGATTGGTAACGCTCACGAATCCACATTGATGACATCTCCACAGCCCTACTTTTAAATGGAGAGGGCCCCACGGCAGATAAGCCATTCAAGCATTCATGTCGACTATCCAAAAGCCTACTTTTAGATTTGTAGCAGTCGCTTTTCTTGAAAAAGTATATCTAGAAGGGTCTGATTACTCACTAGATATAGCAACAATGTAGCTATATTGGCAACACTGACCCGTACAGCGGCAATCATCTTATTCTCTGGCTCTTTTATTTTTTTTGTAGTGGGCCGAAACACTGGATACAAAATATTGTAGTACATACTTTCCTAGTGTGTACTTGCAACATAAAACATGTGTTAGTTGTTTGTTATTACAGACTGAAACATTAATAATACAATGCACAATTCTCATGAAAGTTCTCTGCACTACAGGAAGACAAATACGGCTTCTTGAAATACCAAAGCTAAAAAAAGTGTTTTTAATAAAATTCCAGGCGAAGTTATTTTAGGTCCAAAGAGGCAGAAAATCACAAACAAAAAAAAAAAGATTTTTATTCCCTCGGTTCTTGGGAGTATATAGAGCAGGGAATTTATTATAATATAAATGTCAGATATCCTGCATATTTTTTAAATTCAACTCTTACAAAAATATGAACAATCCAGAATGTTTATGGTAGGTTTATCTTAATTAACAGAAAGAAAAGACTATTAAAAGAAAAAATCTAGAAAAACAAAAAGTAAAAGTTATAAATGTATTTGATTGAGTCAATTAAGTATCTGTCAGACAGATGGTTGTAGCTGGTCATCAGGGTTGCACACATATAAATGGGGGATTATGCAACACTCTTCACAGATTATCTCCAAATCCTGAAGTCTATAGATTGGCACCTCGAAGGTTCAGCTATCTACACATATTTTCTGCAGGATTTTTCATGGAGGAGTGTCCTGGGCTGTCCAGGATCCTAATGTAGTTGACTATTATCTTGTATTTCTTACTGTTACTTTATTACACCGTCAGTGGTCTCTTTCTCACCATATAGGTTTTGGTGGGAGAGACTGACTTGATAGACGGGATCTGATGCACTTGATGTCAACAGCGAGACCATTCATCCATCCATTTTCTACCGCTTGTCCCTCTCAGGGTTGCGGGGGTGCTGGAACCTATCCCAGCAGTATTCGGGCGGAAGGTGGTTTTACACTCTGGAAAAGTTGCCTCCTAATCATTTTATCGTAAATTGTGTGAGCCGACTAAGGGTGTAACGGTACATGTATTATTCAGCATGGAACCCATTTTTAGCTCAACCCAACTTGCTTTGGTCCGTCACAAGAAGTTAAACACACAAATAAAAACAACAACACATTTAGCATGGTACTCACGGTGAACAACGGGGCAAGACCAGGGGCCAAAGTATTTGAGAAATAAGTCAACATCCAGTGAAGCACTAGAAAGAATAAGTTTTAATGTGGGGACTTCCTGAAGTACATCAAGCATCTTTGTTAGCAGAAAGTCTGTCAGACCATCACGTTCATGCACCTCATCCTTAGAAAACAAAGAAAGGTTTTATCAGAAAACTGCGAAGTGCAGGAACAAGAATATTCAATTCCACATAGTGCTGTGTCAAACATCTTTAAGAACACAGAACTGTACATGAATTACTCACCACAATGACATGTGTGACAGTTTTCATGCAGATATTTCCTGCCATCAGTGTCCTGAGGAATACGCCGACGGTACAGAAGGTCAGCAGTGTCTTTGGAGAAACCCTGAAGATTCATGGTCAGAAGTCATTAAAGAAGTAAAAATAAAATGATTTCATAATGTACTTATTTTTTATTATTCTTATTTAACGTTCAATCCCACCCCATGCACAACACTGTGGAGGCCCAGAGTAGCTCCTTCAGCATTAGACTGTTATATCCACATTGCAAGAAGGAGCGCTACCGCAGGTCCTTTCTACCCAGAACCATAAGACTTTACAACGCACTTATGTGATTACTGTGATGTTTTTTTTCATAGTGTGCAATACAAATGTTAGCGTTTTTTTATTGTATTTTATCTTCCAGCTATACATATTAGTGAGCAATATGTAGTATTTATTACTATTTTATTGTTTTTCATTAAGCTTTTATTCTCTTACTGTATGTAAAAACCTGCACTGAAACAATGTAATTTCCCTATTGTGGGATAAATAAAATCATTTATCCTAACCTTGTTCATTATCCAAGATTTTTTCTTGATGACATAAAATACAGAGTGGAAGTAGATTGGCCAAACTTAAGTTTGTAACAGGAGGGCTTTGGTTTGGACCTCGCAGAGCAGACAGAAATAAATTATTTGAATGAGCATCTGCTGTTACTCTACCAAGACGGAGCTCTCTGCTGTTACCATGCTAATGATGCAATCAGTGCACCTGATTAAGAGAATCTGGGAGCATTATAGGCCCCTGCACTATGAGCTGTGCCATGCAAATAATTGTGCTGCCTCTGATTAATCTTGCCCAGCGAAGACAAGGAGAACCTGCAATCTTGCAATGAATGAGGGGGCTCTTTGTACAGCCATTAAAAGCAGATTCTTATTAACCAATCATGTTGATTATAGATGAATCAAGTGAAAAAACACCGGGCTAATCTGTTCATACGACCGTAAAAAATATTTTTGCGTAAGACCAGCCACCCTGGGAGGAAACTCATTTTGGTCGCTTGAGTCCGCGATCTTGTCCTTTCAGGCACTACCCAAAGCAGGTAAAGCATAGGGGAGGGTAGGAACATAGATTGCTAAATTGAGAGCTTTACCTGCATGCAGTATACTGCCACATTCTGCCTGTGACTTCCACCGGGTGAATTTCTGACAAATCTTTTAGTCAATTTGTCTATTTTTACTAACACAAAAATACAACCAATCACAAACTACCTTTTATTAGATCCAAATATATGTGTAACCTTTGATATGTGCATAAAACATGTCAGTGGTAGGTGCAGTAGAGAGTACAACTACAACCCCTGGAAAAAAATATGTACCGTAATCACCAGAGTTGCAGGATGTTCATTTAGTTGTTTAATTTTGTAGAAAAAAAAGCAGATAACAGACATGACACAAAACTATAGTCATTTCAAATGGCAACTTTCTGGCTGTAAGAAACACTACAATAAATTAAGAAAAACAATTGTGGTAGACAGTAAGTTTCATTTTTAGATCACCCTGAGTGAGAACATCATCAAATCACTAAATTCTGAGGAAAATATGCAATCACTCTCTAACTGTTAGTCTGCAGTTAAAAAGAATGTTCCCACCTTGGAGAGCTGTTGCAATAGGTGGATTGACATGAATCATGGCTCCAACACAAAAAATGTTAATGGAAAAAAGATTATCAAACTTCTTTCCCGAGAAGGTAAATCATCACGCAATGTTGCAAAAGATGTTGATTGTTCACAGACAGCTGTGTCTAAAATCTGGACCAAGTAGGCAAGTAAGGCAAGCATACCGGTAGACCAAGGGAAACGTCAAAATGTAAAGACAAAAAATTTATAGCAATATGTCTTGAAAACAGATGGTCAGAAAATGGAGTCACCATCTGTGACCGAACTGTAAAACCGTAAAACTAAAATTAGATTAAATACAGAAAAGCTAAATGAAAGCAGTCATTAACACCTAAACAGAAGAAACAAGGTTACAATGGGCTAAGAAAAAAGACTTCCTGGATTATTGAATGACTGGATAAAAGTCACACTCCATGATATATCGCAAATCTGTATTGGGCAGGGCGATGATGCTAGAACTTTTTGGTGCCGTTCCAATGAGATTTATGAAGACGACTTCCTGAAGAAACTATGCAAATTTCCACAGTCATTGATGATGTGGGGCTGCATGTCAAGTAAGAGATAGCTGTTATTAGATCTTCGATAAATGCACAAGTTTACGTTGACATTTTGGACCCTTTTCTTATTCCATCAACCGAAAGGATGCTTGGGGATGATGACATAATTTTCTGGATTATAATGTATCTTGCGAAAAAACAACAACTGTAATAACGTTCTTTAAAGAAAGACACATAAGGTCAATGTCATGGCCTCCAAAAATCTGTGGTGGAAATGTTCCATGACAAGACTCCAACCTGCAAAGCTAATCTGACAACAGCAATCAGAAAAAGTTGGAGCAAGATTGATTAGGAGTAATGTTTGTCACTCATTAAGTCTTTGTCTCAGAGACTGCAAGCTGTTATCAAAAGCCATAGTTAGTACGAATGGTGTTGTATTGTTTGAGTTTGTTTTTCATGACTTCATACTTCTTTCCTCAGAACTGAGTGGTTACATTTTTTTTTACTTTGCTTGATCTTAAAATGTAACTGTTATTATCACAATTTAGATTCTTGATTTCTTAAGTGAGTGTTTTTTAAAGCTAGAAAGTTGTCATTTGATATGACTACGGTGTCCTGTCTGTTATCTGCTTTTTTCTACAAAATTAAAAAAATGAATGAACATCCTCCAAGACTGGTGATTCCATTTTTTTCCCAGCGGTTGTATGACTACAAGTGTTGGTACTAACGGCGTTAAAGTATAACAACGTTACCAATGGCCTTATTTTTTTCAGAAACAAGTAATCTAATTAATTAAGGTTCCCATCGTAGCAACGCAGTTGCTGTTACTAAGAATGTGAAGTGGCTCTTTACTACAGTTTGGTTAAATGAAGCGCAAAGTGTCTGGCCACTCGTCAGAGTCTACAGAAGGGTCGGGGATGATGACGCCGTTGTAAAGGTGCTGATGATTAGCTGGGTGGGCAGATCATGCCCTGCTCACGCTCTGACTGACACAACAAGCGTGCGATAATTGCGACGAGTCAGAGCCAGAAAAATTCAAAGGTAGCGTTCTCAAACTGAAAGTACTGGCACTATTTATCGCTCATTGAAATGAAAGGAAAGGATATTTATGTAACATGCGCGTGTAACATGTTAGGAAAAAAGTGTTTATCCATGTCTGCCTCAAGCAACTTAAATTGCACCTCACATGTCAACATGACACTTGCTGCTGCTGCTAACCCAACCCCAAGCCCAAATGCAGCCACTTTGTTTTAAATCAGATTCATCACATTTTGGAATTTGAAATAATCATTATTAATCACTTGCTTGCATAATTAAAATTAGCTTAAGAAAAGACCCCAATAATTGTACACAAATGCAATTTTTTGTCAGAATGTCATCTAGGAAGGTTTGTATATGTTTTACTGGAATGCATGTCATTTATTTTCCAAAAACTTGCCAACAGTTTTATCTAAAGTTCTTTCAGGCTGTATTTTGGTATAGAGGTACAGAAATTTGCACTACTTAAAGGATACATGTTCTTTTGTGTCTTTTTACCTAAGTTAAAATTTTGGTACCGTATTGGGTTTTGTTCTTTCAATATTTAATGTTGTTACATTCCAAATATTAATTGTTTATACATTTTTATTACTATGCATATCATATGCACACTGCAATCTTTTGAGTTCAGATAAATGCCAAATGTTCTAAGATACCGTATATAGTGGGTTTTTTTCTTCAATCAGTTAATATAAACATCTTTGACGTTAAAGATGATATCAAACGTAATAGCGTATCAAATAACGAAAGGAAAAATAACACCACAGTAGGGTTGTCCCGATACCAAAATGCATTTCAATACTTTTCAAAATAAAGGGAACCACAAAAAAATATATATAGGTTTTATTTTAATTTGTCTCTTATTGCAGTCAAAGAACAATGTTGGCATTAAATACAATGTAGGTGTAAGTAAGCAAACTGGTTCCAAAGTCTCCTCATTTGGCTACTGATGTATGCAGTCACATATTGTGTCATTTCACATTCTATTATTTTTTCAAAATTATGAGGAACAAGCGGGGGAACATAAATTGTTAATCTACTTGTTCATTTACTGTTAATATCTGCTTACTTTCTGTTTTAACATGTTATACCTACACTTATGTTCAAATGTAATAATCACTTATTCTTCTGTTGTTTGGATACTTAACATTAGTTTTGGGTGATGCTACAAATCTGGGTATCGATCAGATACCAAGTAATTACAGGGCCATACATTGGTCATAATTTACCCTAAGTACTCCTGTGTCCAAGGATGGATTTCCTGAGTTTATAATACAATAACAAAAGACAAAAGATTTTGTGATGATAAAAAATATCGATGTAATAATTGTAGTATCCACTACATACAGTTTTTGTACAAGGTATTGTTACAATCGCTATTTGTATAGATCCACCCATTTGTTTACATCAGGACTGCTCGCTTGCTGTTAGCGGTTAGCTATTGTATCTTCCAACGGTGTGTAGCGAAGCATATTTAGCTATTCCTCGTCCTGCAGGGATGCTATTTGTAAAAAACATAGTTTATTTGTCGCTATGGAGGTGAGGATTAGTCATTGAGAAGTAGCTAAAACACTACAACGAGATGTTTAGCGTTAAGCTAGCTATGTTTTAAAGCACTGCTTGCAGATCAGCGCTTTAGTGTTAATAGCTGCACGTACTTTATCTTTAGTTTTTAAGCTATAATACATCCATTCTTACTCTTCTGTCTTCACATAGATTCTGCTTGTAAGTGCCGTGTGTGTGTGTGTGTTGACCAACATGCGCCGCTGTTCCTATACCAGCAATGTCACCACAGCGCGCCTCATATCGTTGAAAACAAAAGTACCGGTATTTTTCAATGGCAGTATAGTACCTTTTTTAGTTCATTAGTAGCGCGGTACTTTATACGTGCCGGTATACCGTACAACCCTATGCCACAGTTACTTTGCAGAGTAACTCGTTACTCTTACAATGAGGTAACTGAGTTGCTAACTCAAATTACTTTTTGTGAGAAGTCATTTGTAACTGGGACTTATTACTTTTTTAAGGTAAGATGACCAACACTGATGACTACTATGGTTCCCCTTAATGGGATGAAGGAATTCCCCTTAAGATCCAAATATTAAGTTAGACATAATTTACCTGCTCTGTAGTCTGATTTGATAGCCGACGGTATGGCCGACTCTTTCCCCCATTTCGGCTGCCACTCTCTCAGCGACAGTGATGGCAGCCAGGCGTCTTGGCTGAGTACAGAAAATTCTGCAGGGTTCTCCTCTTTTGCAACGGTCATCCAGGAGAAACTGCGGAATCTGACCAACACACATGGACTTTGCGTTTACATCGAGCATGGAGATGTGATCAGATGTTAAAATTCACTCATGGGTATGAACCGCACATTCATTTGGAGCTTTAATTATTAATTTGAACTTTTATTTTGCCAGGGTGCAATGATTACAAAACATACTGCACATCTGCAAATTTGCAGTGGCTTTTAACTAACACGACGGGGCGCATCTATCATACACAATGTCTCAAACAAAAGAATATAACTTTTTCTTGCACTTTCTGCAGAGTATTAATAGTGCGGCATATTAACTTTCCATCTAAGGTCCAAGAGAAGGTTGCTTATTATACACTTCGCGTTTGTGTCAACCCAAATGAATTTGAGGAAAACTTACAGTCTGGTTTTAAATTATGGAATGGTACATAAAATGTTAGTTTAAAAGATTTGAATGACCTGCTGACAATTTTACCAGTATGTTGGTGACAACAAAAAAAGACAACGCCCAACCTCGTTTTTCCAACTAAGAAAAAAATGCACTTTAGGATGTTCAATACTTATTAGTTAAATGTTTTTCTTACAGAAATGAGAGTGCATTTTTTTCTTTATCTTATTTATTTATTTAGGATAACTAAAAGGTATTTACCTTTCATCTACAGTACAATGGTAAACAATTCTACAGTAATTAGAAATACAAGTTTACATCCGTTTAAATAGTTACTTTCATATTATTATATATTATGATTACATTAGTGCTTAATTTGGCCACAAAATGATGCTAACAATAATATTGTTTATCAGCAAAAAATTTGTGGGACAATAGATCGTCCAGCAAAATTTTAAAAATACCATCACTGTATAGTTTGTATTGGTTATTTCTTCAAAAGCTCTCAGTCTGTCTGCATAAAGTTAAATATTTTTGAAAGGATATTATTGCATATTGTTCTGTGTGGCACTTTGAGACAAGAATATGTTGATTGACAGACTGAAAGTAACATGTCTTCCTTCAATTATTATTTTGGCAGTTTTATGCATTTATATGTATAAAATACAAAAATTGCTAATCGAATTCCGATTTTGGAGAGAAAAATCGCAATTAGATATTTCTCAAAATCGTGCAGCCCTAGTGACAATATAACGACACTGATGAATTAACACAAAAATAGAACTTACAGGGGAACACAGAAAGCCCAAAAGCCCAATGATGCTACTCATGTCCAATGCAGGTGTATGTCAACTTTGGAACACATCATTCTGTCCTCCCAAGATTTCAAACGTTTGATGTAATTTTTTTACAACAACATTGCACCAACTTCTGATTATATAAATTTGTTATCAATTTCTTTGTTACCTTAATTGCAAAAAGGTAATGATTTCAACAAATCTAGGAAAATGTGCTTTATTTGCAGACAAATGTGTGCATAGTTTTAACCTGACTCTCGCCAGATCCATTGCAAACTCCTTCAAGATAGCAAAAAATAATAACCCAATCAGGATCGCCGAACGGGATTTCAGAGATGTGACGTAGCGCCAAAGCGACTGTTTGATTCAAACAACAAAGGCGGGACGCAGCAAGGAGTCGTGTGCTGACATTGATTCTGCTATTGCAACTGTTTTGCGACATCGATCGTTTACTGACATTGCTGCGTTGTTTCAGTAAAAGTTGTCTAACTTTTCGCTCTGTCGTTATCCAATGTCGGCTGTTCTGTTTTGGATTTCCCAGCGTTGCTCTCATCAGCGTCCCGGGTTGATTTCGATGAGAGTAGTTGAAGTAGCACGTCATTCAAGATAACGGACAAGTGGTTTATCCAATCACATACAATAATTTTTTACAAGCCCCACCTTCTGAAATACATCTCCTATTGAGAAGTCCCAGATCCTTGTGCGGAGCTCAGCGAACTATAAGGATCTGGCGAGAGTCAGGTTAGCATAGTTTAGAATACTCACCTGTTTTATAACCAGAGTAACACAACCTAACCTACAATTAGATGGCAGTAAAAAGCACATTCTCTAAACCTATTGTTAGTTTCACACTTAAAAAAAGTCCATTGCAAAATTTTAGACATTGCTCGAGATAGGGAACATTTCCATAGCGGTGATTTTTGTTGGTAAATGAGAGATGATGATTATTATCACAGGTCCAAATCATTGTCAATGTAAACAAAGAAGTGAGAATATAGGTGTGTTGCTAAATGTTTACTACATGAGCTAGAAGGCATAGCACAGTAAAAGGAACCCGAGGGTCTAAACTACCAATAAATACGAGTTGTGCCTTTAAAGCAGAAAAGAGTTAAGATATTACTACACGTTGCAGTTCCTGCTTTGTCTACATTAGAACCAAACAAGTTTTGATTGGACAGTTGCCAAACTGGCAAGGAAGTTGCTAGAATGGGACAAAGGTGCAAGGTTGCGCTTAATTCGAAGGGATCGGTTGCATTTGCATTGCAAATGCAATTGTAAATTAATGCAATCTCAACATCGAAAATTCCTGGAAGGTGTGATTATCGATATTTTGTCTTCTCTTACCTGGGTTGTTTTTCCAGAACCAGTTTCTCCTAAGACCAGCACCACTCTGTTCTCTCTTATAAGATTGACTATCTCTCCTTCATGTGCATGCACAGGTAAAGAGCGTCTGAAACTGTCAAACTCTGAAGGCCTCCTTCTCGGGGGTACCATCAAAACACTGCTGTTCAGGCATCCACTTGGCCTGTTGGTATCAGCGCCGTTGTCTAATGGAAGATAAGAGGACTATTAGGCAATTTCACCAAAATATGACCAAAAACATTTGCATGAGTGTAAATTTCCCGTTGACTTTTCCCTTGTTCTGGGCATTGATCAGTCCAATTAAAGCCGTCACGCAAATCACTCTTTCTGCTCGCAAAGAAACTTTGGGTGGCTCAACATAACTTTGGTTCTTTAAAAACAGATTGAGGCGTTTCATTATGGGATATCGCTTTGGGCGTGTATCACTATGGAAGCTACTATGACACACCGTCTGTCAGTGTTACAGACAGGTCACACCCCCATACTACAACACACCCGACCCCTTCCGCCAAATTATTCATGACAGTTTCTCACTGCGCCTGCAAGGACGGCATCAACGGTAAAACACCTCACTCATTATCAAGCAAGGTAACATTGAGTAACCCAAAGTTATTTTTCTAACTTTGCTCGGTGTTTTATGAGAGATAGACTATCTCCCATTGCAGTGATGGCAGTGAAAAAGCTAAGCTCACACTTGTGTAACACCTTCGTATCCAGCACCACGCGCAATTGCGGACTGCTGTCGTGTCCTCTGCGAATGGAAAATCTATGCAGCGTATAAAATTAAATCCAACCGAAACAAAATTGACAAATAATTTATTCTGTGCCAATTTACAATGCAAATCTTTGAGTCACAAAAGAAAAATAAATGACTAACTGTTTTTCAATTATTTGTTTTGTTTAAGGCGAACAACGAGGTGGTCCATCAACTATTACTTTATTGAGCAAAACTCATTAACCATGCCAAAACAACAACAGCAACAAACTACCATCTAGCAAAATTGTTCACTTTCAGGCATAACCACTCCAAAATAAAATATCAGCTCAACAGCTACTGCTCTTGCTCTATTACTTGCGCCAACAGACACACACACCAGACTCAGCCAGTGGCACGCTCAAGGCCACACAAACAGTCGGAAAACTCCAACACCACACATAAAGTCTAACTGCCAGGTTGTTACGCTATGATTTGGATCTCACATAGCCAATCAATGTCATTAACGGCGTGTTATGTGCCTGTTGCTGTTTTGCAAGTTAAGAGAGGTAAACGCTGCTAACCCTAAATATGGTGAACTGTAAATCCACATTCAATAATCAGATTTGTGCTTATTCTAGTGTTATTTATAAAGAATGATGTTAATTTATGCATATTAATCATGAGCAATTGTTAGTTGATTACAGAAATGCTTGTAAAAACTGTGTAGTGATATATTTTACAGGCAAAAAAGTCACAAGAATGTATACTTTATCTTAAGCTTGTACAACGGCACACATCTCCATCCATTTGTCCATTTTCTATTGCTTGTCCCTTTTGGGGGTGCACGGGGGCTGGAGCCTATCCCAGCTGCACTCTGGCGGAAGGCAGGGTACACCCAGGACAAGTCGCCACCTCATCACAGGGCCAACACAGATAGACAGACAACCATTCACAATCAGATTCACACACTAGGGCCAATTTAGTGTTGTCAATCAACTATCTTTGGAGACAGAAGGAAGCCGGAGTACTCAAAGAGAACCCACGCAGTCACAGGGAAAACATGCAAACTCCACACAGAAACACTGCGAGCTCGGGAATCTAATCAAACCCAGGACATTCTCGCTGAACGGCACGAGCGCTAATCACTGCGCCACTGTCCTGCATACTCATTGTGCAAAATTTGAATGTTTTAGGGCAGGGGTTCTAAATCTTTTTGACCTCAGACCCTGCTTTTCCACTACAGAGGGGCCCCAGCTCACTCAAATATTAACACTGACTTAATTATCTTACTTTTGATTTGAATCGTAATCTATAATTATATCTATCTTACTTACAGTTTACAACATTGTCAAATAATATGAAACCATGTGTTAATAAAAAATATTATTAATTTAACACATAAACCTTAGGCTTCTGTCAGGCTGATTAGAAAAATAAATAACCAAATACTGCATAAGAAAGGACTCATAAATAACTGACGAAAAATAAATTTACATACAATTACGTTGTGCTAAAATAAATCATCAATGAATATGTTTACCTAACCTGTCAATAAAATTAAAATGCAAAGGAAAAAACAGCTTCAGCATTTTAGTCATACTTTTTGCACTTTAGAAACTTTTCTATGACTTGAGCTCCAGAAAGTTGGTTTGAGAATGTTGCTACTGCCACAATTAGTGGAAAAGTGTATTACAATTATGCACCGCTGCGGCTAATGTCGCCTTAACCTCATGGGGGCCCCGAGGCTGAGGGGTTTTGGGGGCCCCCCCCAAAAAAACTCAACAATAAGCTATTAAACTTGTAATGATGCCAACTTTGGGACAGGTGTCTGATCTACAAAACCATTCTGGGTATCACTCCATCTTATCTATCTTGTCTTTTAACAAAGAAACAAGGAAGTCACAATCTTCGTTCAATGAATGTTCTGCAATTTGTTGTCCCCAAGGTAAGAACTGAACAGGGCAAGAAAACATTTAGGTTTTCAGCACCGAAGGCTTGGAATAATTTACAATGGAATCTTCAACTTCAAACCCTTGTTACATTAAATGAGTTTAAAGCTTCTGTGAAAGGATTGCAGTCTACCTTGTATGTGTGCACATGTGTTATGTGAGCAAGTTTTAATGTTGTAAATTTGATGTTTTATGTGTTGTTTACTGTTTTTAATGTAACCTTGCTGCTGCCCTTTTGGCCAGGTCTCCCTTGGAAAAGAGATATTTGATCTCAATGGGATTTTACCTGGTTAAACAAAGGCTAAATAAATAAAAAATGTTGCTCACGTGTGGTCCAAGGAATGCTTAGGAGGTTTGCGTGTTTGCTCAGACACATGAAAAATGAGGGGGTACATTGGTATAAATCAGGGGTTCACACACTTCTTCAACAGACGAGCTACTTATCAAATGACCAAGTCGAGGTGATCTACCTCAAAGACAGATCCTAAGGATGGACCAGGACCTCTGAGGGACAAGACCCTTGTTCTGCTCCATGAAAGCATCCATTGTGCGAGCCTGTGTAGGTGACTTCCTGATGATTTATGTACACCACCACAGTTTATGTGTCTTGTTTTTACTGCGACAGGAAGTATTGGTATTGGTATCAAGAAGTCAGTGCTGAGTGGAAATCATTCATCATCAAAAAACAAACAAATATTTTGGATGCCCTCAGGCCACATGGACACATGCATTGCCTTGACTCCTAGAGAATTCATTTCCCCCATCAAATAAGAGAGACAACAAATGAGAGACGTCAATCTCTTGTCTGACCGCGTGATGAGTGAAACTCACCAGACTGCGCTGCCAGCTTGCTTTTGTTGCTGGCCTGCAAATCTCCATACTCTTTATTGGTAACAGGAAACCTCTGAATCAGACTGTGGATGGCATGTAAAGCATTGTGGGAGAGAGTCAGGGGCATTGTAGACCGACGACCATCTTGAGTATTCTTTTTCCTGATGGTGAGGAAGCGATTTATTCCTTTCCTGAAAGAAAATATAAATGATTATATATATGGTGTAGCTACCTTGTTAAGAATTCTCCGTGTTTATATACATTTTCCAGAGACTTTTATTTTGAAGCATTTCTTTGACAGTATCACTTCTGCTTCCTTTTTGACTTTTGTTAATGTGTGGTAAATTGTTTTCTCTCTGCTACATTCAATGCTCTAGTCTTTTACATTGTGAGTGTTCTGATGATTGTAGAAGACTCATTTAGACTATTAATAGACATTTCTGTATTTGTGTAATGTTTAGTGGTGTTTTAAGAACATCATTGGTGCTGTGTTGTTAAGAAGCTACCGGCTAACATCTCACTGTTAAAGTATTGCATTGCTGCTGCTATTGTGGGTAGTTCACACATGCTATTGTGAAATTGCAACATACTGTCAACTTGTTTGTGCATGTACAGTCGTGGTCAAAAGTTTGCATACACTTGTGAAGTACATAATGTCATGGCTGTCTTGAGTTTCCAATAATTTCTACAACTCTTTTTTTTTTTTGTGATAGAATGATTGGAGCACATACTTGTTTGTCACAAAAAACATTCATGAAGTTTGGTTCTTTTATGAATTTATTATGGATCTACCGAAAATGTGACCAAATCTGCTGGGTCAAAAGTATGCATACAGCAATATACATTATCAATTTTGGTGATGTAGAAAAATTACAATCAAATCAAATTAGCTTCACGGCCTCTTAACATCATGTGAGTGATTATGTTTGACGACACCTGTTGACTTCTCTGAGCCCATTTAAATAGGGCTCATGTGATGCAGTCATTAGACTCGGTTGCAAACGCGACAATGGGAAAGTCAAAGGAACTCAGCACAGATCTGAAAAAACTAATCATTGACTTGAACAAGTCAGGAAAGTCACTAGAAGCCATTTCAAAGCAGCTTAAGGTCTAAAGAGCAACTGTGCAGACAATTGTTCGTAAGTATAAAGTGCATGGCACAATTTTGTCACTACCCCGATCAGGAAGAAAACGCAAGCTATCACCTGCTGCTGAGAGAAAATTGATCAGGATGATCAAGACTCAACCGAGAACCACCAAAAAGCAGGTCTGCAATGAATTGGAAGTTGCTGGAACACAGGTGTCAGTGTCCACATTCAAGCGTGCTTTGCATCACCATGGACTGAGAGGCTACCATGCAAGAAGGAAGCCCTTGTTCCAGAAGGGACATCTTAAGGCTTGTCTAAAGTTTGCTGCTGATCACATGGACAAAGATAAGACCTTCTGGAGGAAAGTTCTGTGGTCAGATGAAACAAAAATTGAGCTGTTTGGCCACAATACCTAGCAATATGTTTGGAGGAGAAAAGGTGAAGCCTTTAATCCCAGGAACACCATTCCTATCGTCAAGCATGGTGGTGGTAGTATTATCCTCTGGGCCTGTTTTGCTGCCAATGGAACTGGTGCCTTACAGAGAGTAAATGGGACAATGAAAAAGGAGGATTACCTCCAAATTATTCAGGACAACCTAAAATCATCAGCCCGGAGGTTGGGTCTTGGGCACAGTTGGGTGTTCCAACAGGACAATGACCCCAAACACACTTCAAAAGTGGTAAAGGAATGGCTAAATCAGGATAGAATTAAGGTTTTAGAATGGCCTTCCCAAACCCCATTGAGAACATGTGGACAATGCTGAAGAAACAAGTCCATGTCAGAAAACCAACAAATTTAGCTGAACTACACCAATTTTGTCAAGAGGAGTGGTCAAAAATTCAACCAGAAGCTTGCCAGAAGCTTGTGGATGGCTACCAAAAGCGCCTTATTGCAGTGAAACTTGCCAAGGGACAGGTAACCAAATATTAACATTTCTGTATACATACTTTTGACCCAGCAGATTTGGTCACATTTTCAGTAGACCCATAATAAATTCATAAAAGAAACAAACTTCATGAATGTTTTTTCTGACAAACAAGTATGTGCTCCAATCACTCTATCACAAAAAATAAGAGTGGTAGAAATTATTGGAAACTCAAGACAGCCATGACATTATGTTCTTTACAAGTGTATGTACATTTTTGACCACGACTGTATGTTTTGTGATCTTTAAATTATTTCTCTAGTACACTCTAGTATACTTTAAACATATTTATAGGCATAAGATATAGATATGTGTTTAATTAGATAACAGAAATATGAAGAAGTATTTTACTTGCGTATTACAGATACTAACCCAAATGAAAGTACAGCTACGTATACTCAAACATGCACCATTAAAGTTGACGAGTCCGACTGATGTCCGCGTGTTCTCTGACCGGAACCCCAACCTGGTCAATATCCTCATAAACCAGTCTCAGAGTTTAATACTTAATAGACCTTCTTTCCCTGTTTTAGTGGCTGGAGGGAAAATAATGATTTTTTTGTCTCTTGAATGACACGCTTGGCTTAGACCTGAATTTGGAGTGTGCTTAATTGTTTTGCAATATAAGATGACAAAAAAATTATAAACAAGACCTAATCTAGTAGTAAAATAAAGCGGTAAACAAATAGAGTGGCATGATTGGCACCCAAATATATCCTCTCCTTTATCCTTGCTCACAGGTGTATGTGCTCTCCTTAATGCACACACTCACCTATACCTATGTGACTTACAACTTCTGACACTAACAAGCCCACACACAAACAAAGCTCCTCAAACGCCTAATTCTGTCACGTACATACGGTATATACAGATATCAGTATTTGCCCTACCATTACATTAAGGGGTGCTTAGTACATGCGTGCACTGTGCACATGTCCGTATGTCTGTTCGCCTTTTTGACTTTATTAGCACACAGTAAGCTTTAAAGCTTAACACTTAAAGTAAGGGTGAAACTTACTTACCCTTTGCTTTTTGAAATGTAACCCAGATTCTGTGCTTTACGATGAATGAAAGCCCTCTCAGTTGAAGACAGCGAGGAGGGAAACTGCATCTCTGTCGGTTCACAGAAAATAATACATTTGACCACACACCTATTTTATGTTCAAACACGATCCCTGATGTATACCTTTCTGCTCACTGTAACGAAACCTCTCCAGGGAGAGGTTGATGGATATTTTGACTTCTTCACTGATGTGAATTTCTTTGAAGCGACTCGAGATGGAAGAACGCTGAGGTTTTTCCGAACTCTTGCCAGGGTGTTGTGGGGCTGCACGAGAATTTGGCATGGTGCACTGCAACACAACATCAAATTAGTGCACGCACAACATGGTTCTTGTGTTCACAAAATATTAGTTTCCCCAAACACAAACATGCATAGCATAGTCGAATGAAATGCACTCCTCTACAGTTACACTAGGGTTGTCACAATGAATTGGTTGATTCTGATACCTATACCTTTCCACGACTCTTGATACCAGAATAAAAATTCAGGAAATTGAAGGCATGTATTTTTAAATTCACTACTTTATTTAAGAGTGTTCCAAAGTGTCAAGTATTTAAGATCACTGTGCTTCAACATCTTTTTGCACAAAATTCAATTTGCAGTATCAGCTGCCAAGAAGAAACTATATATTAAAAAAAGAACAGCAGTGTTCTATAACCTCTCAGTTAGGGATTTAACAATATGAAAAGTTCATATCACACTTATTGTGACCAAAATTTTCACGGTTATCATTATTATCATTGTGGTATTTTTATATGTGCTCATAACATATTATTTAAAGGCCTACTGAAACCCACTACTACCGACCACACAGTCTGATAGTTTATATATCAATGATGAAATTTTAACATTGCAACACATGCCAATACGGCCGGGTTAACGTATAAAGTGCAATTTTAAATTTCCCGCTAAACTTCCGGTTGAAAACGTCTATGTATGATGACGTATGCGCGTGACGTCAATAGTTAAACGGAAGTATTCGGACACCATTGAATCCAATACAAAAAAGCTCTGTTTTCATCTCAAAATTTCACAGTATACAGGTGTGCTTGAAGCTCGTCGAGAGAATGCCAAGAGTGTGCAAAGCAGTAATCAGAGCAAAGGGTGCACTGCAAAAAGTCAGTGTTAAAAAACAAGAAAAAATAACACAAAAATGAGGGGTATTTTATTTAAACTAAGCAAAATTATCTGCCAATAGAACAAGAAAATGTGGCTTGTCAAGACTTTCCAAAACAAGTAAAATTAGCTAACTTCAATGAACCCAAAAATATCTTAAAATAAGTATATTCTATATGATATATACTATAATAAGTATATTCTATATTAATAACAAGTGCACTTTTCTTGGTAGGAAAAAAAAAGAGACCTTTTTGCTCAATTTGTTGAAAAATATTCTTAAATTAAAGGCCTACTGAAACCCACTACTACCGACCACGCAGTCTGATAGTTTATATATCAATGATGAAATCTTAACATTGCAACACATGCCAATACGGCCGGGTTAACTTATAAAGTGCAATTTTAAATTTCCCGCGAAACTTCCGGTTGAAAACGTCTATGCATGATGACGTTTGCGCGTGACGTCAATGGTTGAAACGGAAGTATTCGGACACATTGTATCCAATACAAACAGCGTCTGTTTTCATCGCAAAATTTCACAGTATTCTGGACATCTGTGTTGGTGAATCTTTTGCAATTTGTTTAATGAACAATGAAGACTGCAAAGAAGAAAGTTGTAGGTGGGATCGGTGTATTAGCGGCTGGCTGTAGCAACACAACCAAGAGGACTTTGACTTGGATAGCAGATGCGCTATCCGACGCTAGCCGCCGACCACACGGATGATCGGGTGAAGTCCTTCGTCCTTCCGTCGATCGCTGGAATGCAGGTGAGCACAGGTGTTGATGAGCAGATGAGGGCTGGCTGGCGTAGGTGGAGCGCTAATGTTTTTATCATAGCTCTGTGAGGTCCCGTTGCTAAGTTAGCTTCAATGGCGTCGTTAGCAACAGCATTGTTAAGCTTCGCCAAGCTGGAAAGCATTAACCGTGTATTTACAGGTCCATGGTTTAATAGTGTTGTTGATTTTCTGTCTATCCTTCCAGTCAGGGGTTTATTTATTTTGTTTCTATCTGCATTTAAGCACGATGCTATCACGTTAGCTCCGTAGCTAAAGTGCTTCGCCGATGTATTGTCGTGGAGATAAAAGTCACTGTGAATGTCCATTTTGCGTTCTCGACTCTCATTTTCAAGAGGATATAGTATCCGAGGTGGTTTAAAATACAAATCCGTGATCCACAATAGAAAAAAGAGAGAGTGTGGAATCCAATGAGCCAGCTTGTACCTAAGTTACGGTCAGAGCGAAAAAAGATGCGTCCTGCACTGCACTCTAGTCTTTCACTCTCACGTTCCTTATCCACGAATCTTTCATCCTGGCTCAAATTAATGGGGTAATCGTTGCTTTCTCGGTCAGAATCGCTCTCGCTGCTGGTGTAAACAATGGGGAAATGTGTGGAGCCTTTCAACTACTGACGTCACGCTACTTCCAGTACAGGCAAGGCTTTTTTTATCAGCGACCAAAAGTTGCGAACTTTATCGTCAATGTTCTCTACTAAATCCTTTCAGCAAAAATATGGCAATATCGCGAAATGATCAAGTATGACACATAGAATGGATATGCTATCCCCGTTTAAATAAAAAAATGTCATTTCAGTAGGCCTTTAAAAACATATATAATAAATTGACACACAATATACTTTCTTGGCAGAAGATACATTAAATATTGTTCTGTATTCTTAAGAGTAGGGCTGGGCGATGTGGCCTTTTATTAATATCTCGATATTTTTAAGCCATGTCACGATACACGATATATATCTCGATATTTTGCCTTGGCCTTGAATTAACACTTGATGCATATAATCACAGCAGTATGATGATTCTATGTGTCTACATTAAAACATTCTTGTTCATACTGCAATAATATATGCTGATTTTAAACTTTCATGCAGAGAGGGAAACCACAATTAAGTCAGTTTACCAAAACTGTATTTATTAAACAGTTATTAAGCAGTGGCACAAACATTCATGTCATTTCAAAACAGAAAGTGCAAGATTGTCAGAGACATTTTAAAACAAGCTATTAGTGCACTTTTGTGCATGATGTCTCTAAGATGACATATCAAAACAACACTAAATTAAAGGCCTACTGAAACCCACTACTACCGACCACGCAGTCTGATAGTTTATATATCAATGATGAAATCTTAACATTGCAACACATGCCAATACGGCCGGGTTAACTTATAAAGTGCAATTTTAAAGTTCCCGCTAAACTTCCGGTTGAAAATGTCTATGTATGATGACGTATGCGCGTGACGTCAATCGTTGAAACGGGAAATATGCGGACACATTGAATCCTATACAAAAAACTCTGTTTTCATCTCAAAATTCCACAGTATTCTGGACATCTGTGTTGGTGAATCTTTTACAATTTGTTTAATGAACAATGGAGACTGCAAAGAAGAAAGTTGTAGGTGGGATCGGTGTATTAGCGGCGGACTACAGCAACACAACCAGGACAGAGATGGATAGCAGACGCGCTAGCCGGCGAACTCACCTTAACTTCCTCCGTCTCACCGACCGCATCTGTGATCGGGTGAAGTCCTTCGTCGCACCGTCTATCGCTGGAACGCAGGTGAGCACGGGTGTTGATGAGCAGATGAGGGCTGGCTGGCGTAGGTGGATAGCTAATGTTTTTAGCATAGCTCTGTGAGGTCCCGTTGCTAAGTTAGCTTCAATGGCGTCGTTAGCAACAGCTTTGTTAACCTTCGCCAGGCTGGAAAGCATTAACCGTGTAGTTACATGTCCATGGTTTAATAGTATTGTTGATCTTCTGTCTATCCTTCCAGTCAGGGATTTATTTATTTTGTTTCTATCTGCATTTGAGCCCGATGCTATCACGTTAGCTCAGTAGCTAAAGAGCTTCGCCGATGTATTGTCGTGGAGATAAAAGTCACTGTGAATGTCCATTTCGCGTTCTCGACTCTCATTTTCAAAAGGATATAGTATCCGAGGTGGTTTAAAATACAAATCCGTGATCCACAATAGAAAAAGGAGAGAGTGTGGAATCCAATGAGCCAGCTTGTACCTAAGTTACGGTCAGAGCGAAAAAAGATATGTCTTGCACTGCATTCTAGTCCTTCACTCTAACGTTCCTCATCCACGAATCTTTCATCCTCGCTCAAATTAATGGGGTAATCGTCGCTTTCTCGGTCGGAATCGCTCTAGCTGCATTGAAAACAATAGGAAAGTGTGAGGAGCCTTTCAACTTCCGGTACAGGCAAGGCTTTTTTTATCAGCACTTTAAAGTGCACTTTTTGTACAGAACGCCACTACAATAGTTTAAAACAAATAAAGTGCACTTTTGTGCATGATGTCACTCAAGATATTTCAATAACTGTCAAATAAAAATGAGCTGCATAATAGGAAATCAAATAGTGTATGTCCTTCGCTATGTGGTATAGTGGAGGCCCTTAGGGATTTTTTCGTTCACTTTTGTCTAAAAGCGCCAAATTTGGCACAGGTGTAGCTCAGGACATACTTAAATGATTTAGCTAGGGCGCCCGCGCCTGTGACCTTTGGGGTCGCCACAGCGGCCAATCAAATATGGCCGCCACTTGTAATAGCTTTTGTCTCTAACATTTGAAACAGATGAGCTACAAATGTAAACTTGGTATCTATTTCATGTGTCTTGACAATTAGAAATGTGTTGGAATGCTCATTTTTATTTTTGGGTGTGTCTAGACCCCTAATTTGCATATTTCCAAGTGGCGTTTTGCTATTCTGAAGACATTGGACGTAACTTGGGCATTGTTATGAGTAAAACCTGGTGCAACATGCATGATTCCTTTCTAATGTTTATATGAAATGTCGGGAGGGGGGGGGGTTGGCTGTGGTTGTGATATTTTGAAGACATTGGTTTTGCTTAAAGGGCAACTACTCTTTGGCTACTTGCGGGGGAGGCCACGTGGAGGCTGTCTTCTTCTCTCCCTTTTTTATTTATTTTTTTGTTGTTTTTTTTGGGGGGGGGGGGGGTTGGTGGTGTTGTTGTTTTTGTTGCCCAATTACTTGACAAAAGCTGCACCAAGTGTGCGCATCCAGGTTAGTGTGCTGGACCCTCATTGTTGGTGCATGGCTTCGAGGAGTCCTGGTCCTTGAAGGACAATGTCATTGAATACTCTTAAAGGTTCAGGAACAGATACCGTAAGACAGTTGGAAGGTAAGGTGCCATCAAATTTGTGTCCTGGTTGTAAACAATACTTGTGTAAAACCAAGGCAGCCCTTGTCAACAAAAGTGCCTCATCTTGATCAATCTGGTTGGAATCATGGCCTCTAGCTACACTGTCTGCCACTTTTTGCTTGCTTGCAATGTACGTCTCCCTCCCTTTCTGGTGTTCACTCCAGTCAGGCAGAAAAGAGAGGAGATGTGTCTTGAATCTTGTTGTGTGAGGTTCATTATAACAACAGACATGCCCACGTTCATTAATAAGGGTTCTATAGAGTTGCCTTAAATTTGTAATTGTGAAGGAGCAATCTGGTTTCCCTCGATTCACTGGTAGACGCTTCTTCTTCTGAAATTCTGGAAGATGTTTTATGTTGTGCAACTTGTGCTGCATATCTCAAGTTCGGATAACATTTGGTATGATAGTACACATCTGCTGCGTGCACATCAGACGCTTGAGTAACTAATCTCCCAAGAAGTTTAAAATCTTTACTAGATTCTGCCCAGCTTTTCATTTTGGAATCAACATTATTTGTTAATGCCTTGTACAGATCTTTCGTATCCTCCCCTTCACATATCACACAATGAATACCACTGGTTTGGGGATGACTTGATCGAAGCTTTTTAGGACTAAATAAGGAGGGGACAGCATGATCCTCATGCTTTCGAGCCCTTTTAACACGAGAACTACTACAGTAGCTTCTGCAGCGTTTGTGGTATTTGGCCTTATTTAATACAAGTGTTGATGCGATACCTGAACCGTCATTCAATTGATCAATTGTGACATTTATACATGAAGGTATAGCATTCGCAATTTCAATGAAATCTTTGAGATCCTTTTCTAGCGACAAAAGTCCTTCGCTTTTGGGTGTTTGTAAGGGGTCATCAGACTGTAATACATAAGTCCCAATTGACATAAGTCCCAATTGATGCTGCTGCTGCTACCATTACTATCAGATGATGTGGAGGCCATATTGTTTGATAATAGCTACACTGAAAAATGCATTACATGAAAATAAAGTTGATGATTTTCACAGAGTTAGATTAGGCAGTAGAATGACTGTACATAGATAAGTGTCATGATCGGTGGTCTAGATCATGTTTTGTATAGTTATGTTCTGTTAGTTTTGGACTCCATAGTTCCTGTTTTTGCGCTCCCTTGTTTGGTTACCATGGAAACTCATTAGTTGCACCTGATTCATTTTGACACACGCACCTGGCTTTAATCAGGAGAGACTATTTAAGCCTGTCAATATCAGTTAGTCTGCCTGGCGACATCAATGTTCATTTCTGCTCTGTTCATACTGGTTTTCATGCCATAGTTTCATGCTCACATTTTTGCGATTGCTCTTTTTATGCTTCATGCCATGCCACGTAAGTTTTGTTTTTTCAAGCCACAGTTTAGTGAGTTTTTTAGTTTCATGTTTCATGTCCTAAGTTTTTTGCCTTAGCTTAGGCAAGCTCGCCTTCGGGTTGTTTTCTGTTTTTGTTTGTATCCCTGTGTAGTATTTTGAGTTTGAATAATTAAATCATGTTTTTACCTGCAAGCCTTGTACGGTCAAGTCCGTTTGCATCCCGGGAAAACAATCCTCGCCGTAAGGTGCGTAAAGATCCACGTTATGACAATAAGCTTTTCTGTATGATTTTCACATCAGGAGAAGTCAGGAGACACAACAGTAGCCTGTCCAGGGACCAAACTACCGTATTTTCCGCACCATAAGGCGCCCCGTGTTATTAGCCGCACGTTTAATGAACGGCATATTTCAAAACTTTGTTTACCTATTAGCCGCCCCGTGCTAATAGCCGCACCTACGCTACGCTAAAGGGATGTCAACAAAACAGTCAGATAGGTCAGTCAAACTTTAATAATATATTACAAACCAGCGTTCTAACAACTCTGTTCACTCCCAAAATGTAATGTGCAAATGTGCAATAACAAAAATAGTAACACTCAAAATAGTGCAGAGCAATAGCAACATCAATAACTCAACGTTGCTCATACGTTAGTGTCACGCAACACACAAAATAAACATTAAAGCTCACTTTCTGAAGTTATTACTCATCTACAAATTCCTTCGAATTCTTCTTCTTCTGTGTGCTTCACTTGTTTTTTGACACCATCTGTGATGTGGACGCGCATGCAGTCGTAGATCAACAGGAACGGCGCTGCGTGAAAAAAGTCACCCGGTGTCTTCGCGTAAACGTCTATCAACCACTCGCTCATCTTTTCTTCATGCATCCATCCCTTCGAGTTAGCTTTTATGATGACGCCGGCTGGAAAGTTCTCTTTTGGCAAGGTCTTCCTTTTGAATATCACCGTGGGTGGAAGTTTCTGGCCGTTAGCATGGCAAGCTAGAACCACGGTGAAGGACGACTTCTCATTCCCTGTGGTGCGAATATTCACCGTACATGCTCCCGTTGTATCCACAGTGCGGTTCACATGAATATCAAAAGTCAGTGGAACCTTGTACGCGTGTCTCTTAGGAGGAGACATTTTGTTGTCTTTACGGAAACACACAAATGAAATTAAATATCCGCGAGCTTCTTCTTCTACGGGGGCGGGTGCTCACCTTGGCGGTTGCTTACAGTAGAAGAAGAAGCGCTTCCTTTTCTATGGGGGCGGTTGCTTACCGTAGAAGAAGAAGCGCTTCCTCTTTTACGGGGAAAAAAGATGGCGACTGTTTACCGTAGTTGCGAGACCTAAACCTTATGAAAATAAATATGAATATTAATCCATATATAAGGCGCACCGGGTTATTAGCCGCACTGTCTGCTTTTGACAAAAATTGTGGTTTTTAGGTGCGGCTTATGGTGCGGAAAATACGGTATTATCACACCGTGTGGATAACAGTGTCGTAGCCTTCTCTGTAAGATAGGTATCTGTTTCTGTTGAAACAGAAACCTATATTACAGGGGGGGGTTAACACTGACTTTCTCTACTTTTACTAATGTTACAATGAAATATATCTATAGCTTTACATTCTATCTGTGTTGAAATATATGTGCAATACATTTTGGTAGATAATGGCTATGTTGTTAATATGGAAATTAAAGTGCTCTAATAAAAAAATTATCATAAATCTGATCATTCCAGTATGTTTCTGATGCTCAAAAAACCTAAAATAGTTTGGCAAAAGTATCACAAGTTAAGGTACACCTAATTTTTACATAGCTGCCATCTTGGAAATATGCTAATTAGGTGTCCAGACACACCCAATCATAAAGATGATTTTTCCATCATATTTCTAATTGTCTAAAAACATGAAATAGACACCAAGTTTGGATTTGTAGCTCATCTGGTTCAAATGTAGAGGCAAAAGCGTGTTCAGGTGGTGGCCATATTGGATCAGCCACGGTGGAAACCCCAAAGGTCACTGGCGCGGGCGCCCTAGCCAAATCATTTAAGTATGCCCTGAGCTACACCTGTGCCAAATTTGGCGCTTTTAGACAAAAGTGAACGAACACACCCTAAAATCTCCCTAAGGGCCCCTACTAGTAGGTTAATGCGGACGTTATCTCCTTCTGTTGTAGAGGTTTTTTTTCATACGGTGTTGATCTGGAAATGGTTGCTTCGGCATTTTGTTGGTATGGCACCGGGCTGAGATGTTGACATGCAGAGTTTCAAGCACTCTTCATTCTCTAGCGGGTAACTTTTCAAATGATGCTACAAATTAGCAGTAATGCTACTTTTTGTAGCAACGCTTTTGCCGCATACTTGTTCGACATCTTCCCGCTTGAAGCCAAACCACCGCCAGACGATGGACACCGTGCTGTTTTTCTTAGGAATTAATTCTTCCTTCATTTGTTACCAGATTCACACCTTCTTTCTCTCGTATTACCACTCGCACCACTCCGCTAGCATCAGAGCTAATTTTACCCATGCTGCTACCCCTCTGTCAGCGAGGGCGTATGACGCGACAGTATGTGACGTATCTAAGAAGGTGCGCTTGTTTTTTATGTCTCTGTGAGAAGGAAAGACAAGAAAGAGTGAGAAACGCCTGTAGTGTAATGCCCGCAGCTAAAAGCAACTGCGTGAGAACGTATACTCGAATATCACGACATAGTCATTTTCTATATCGTACAGAGACAAACCTGCGATATATCGAGTATATTCAATATATCACCCAACCCTACTTAAGAGCCATATTTTTATTTGAGTGTATAAATGTTTATTTTTTTCCATTTTAATTTCTAAAAGTTTAGAAAGTTTTTTGTTGATGAATAAATAAATGTTCACTTTGCTTCATGTCCGGTTTATGTGACATCAGTTTACTTTCTGATGTAGACAGCTTTGTCTTTGGTAATAAACATCTAGACACCTTCGTGTTATATTCCTCTGAATATAGATCAATCTCTCTTTGTAAGAGAGCCAAAATGATACACATTTTGAAATTTTGATTAATCATAATTAATCACAGGTGATTAATCATTTGCATAATTAAAATTGGCTAAGGACATAGACAATTTGATTTCCTATTATGCAGCTAATTTTTAATTGACAGTTTTTTAAATATCTTGTGTGACATCATGCACAAAAGTGCACTTTATTTGTTTTAAACTATTGTAGTGGCGTTCTGTAGAAAAAGTGCACTTTAATTTAGTGTTGTTTTGATATGTCATCTTAGTGTCATCATGCACAAAAGTGCACTCATAGCTTATTTTAAAATGTATCTGACAATCTTGCACTTTCTGTTTTGAAATGACATGGATGTTTGTGCCACTGCTTAATAACTGTTAAATAAATACAGTTTTGGTCAATTTACTTAGTTGTGATTTCCCTCCTTGCATGAAAGTTTAAAATGAGCATATATTAATGCAGTATGAATAAGAATGTTTTAATGTACACATAGAATTAGGCCTGGGCGATATATCGATTTACTCGATACATCGCGGGTGCGATATAGAAAATTACTATATCGTGATATTCGAGTATACGTTCTCACGCAGTTGCTTTTAGCTGCGGGCATTACACTACAGGCGTTTCTCACTCTCTTTCTTGTCTCTCCTTCTCACAGAGAGATAAAACAAGCGCACCTTCTTACATACGCCACATGCGTATACGCCCTCGCAGAGCAGAGAGGTAGCGGCATGGGTAATGTTAGGTGTGGTGCTAACGGTGCGGTGCGAGTGGTAATACGAGAGAGAAAAGGTGCAAATCTGGTAACAAATAAAGGAAGAATTAATTCCCAAGAAAAACAGCAGGGGGTCCATCGTCTGGCGGTGGTTTGGCTTCAAGCGGGAAGATGTCGAACAGACAACCGTAATTTGTCAAGTGTGCGGTAAAAGCATTGCTACAAAAAGTAACATTACTGCTAATAAGTAGCATCATTTGAAAAGTCACCCGCTAGAGAATGAAGAGTGCTTGAAACTCCACATGTCAACATCTCCGTTCGGTGCCACACCAACAAAATGCCCAAGCCACCATTTCCACATCAACACCGTATGAAACAAATAGTCAACAACAGAAGGAGATAACGTCCGCCGGAACCTACCACATAGCGAAGGACATACACTATTTGATTTCCTATTATGCAGCTAATTTTTATTTGACACTTATTGAAATATCTTGTGTGACATCATGCACAAAAGTGCACTTTATTTGTTTTAAAATATTGTCGTGGCGTTCTGTACAAAAAGTGCACTTTAATTTAGTGTTGTTTTGATATGTCATCTTGGTGACATCATGCACAAAAGTGCACTCATAGCTTGTTTTAAAGTGTATCTGACAATCTTGCACTTTCTGTTTTGAAATGACATGAATGTTTGTGCCACTGCTTAATAACTGTTTAATAAATACAGTTTTGGTAAATTGACTTAATTGTGGTTTCCCTCTTTACATGAAAGTTTAAAATGAGCATATATTAATGCAGTATGAACAAGAATGTTTTAATGTAGACACATACAATCATCATACTGCTGTGATTATATGCATCAAGTGTTCATTCAAGGCTAAGGCAAAATATCAAGATATATATCGTGTATCGTGACATGGCCTAAAAATATCGACATATTAATAGAGGGTCATATCGCCCAGCCTTACTTCAAAGGGTTACAATAAGAAATACACCATTCTTAAATTAGATTGTATTACATGTGTGTCGTCTTACCTGTTTTTAATAGAGTTCTACTGCAGTAATTTTCCAAATGAACGTCAAAGTTCCATTAGCCAACACACCACCTAAAAACGACAAGAAAACACATTATACTTGTGGAGTTTGTCATTTCACATTCTAGTGTCCACTCTGATTATTTTAGAAATATGCTTTATAGACGAAGTTTAACTCATACATTAGCGGGAATAATTGACGAGATGCATTAGCTTCAATTGTAGTTTTATTAATAGTCTCTACACATTTGACCGTCAACACTAAGAACGCAGTCAACTTAGCTAACTCGCTACTATATACATCTTAATCCATATTCATTTAACACTGTGTTTCGTACACAGTATAAACATTTACAACGCTACTAAAACATCACCTGACATTTAATTTCTTCTCCTTTTGCCTTTTCCTTCACTTCTTCCTCGTCCTCTACTTCTTCTTCGTAATAATGGCGGTGGTGACTGTGAGGTATATTATTGCCCCCTGCTGGCTTGGAGGTTATGTTAGTGTTAGGAAGATTTTTGGTGGGTCAAATAAATATTAGGTCGAATACTGTACATTCATTGTATGTTAAAAAAAAAAAAAAAAAATTCACAAAAAAGTATTCATTCATCATTAAATAAATGTTTAAAAAAAATAATAAATTGAATTCATTAATTACTTGTGAAAGTATGTATTTAGTTATCAATTATCTAAATTATGAAATATAATATCAAATATTTATATTGAAACAATACAAAAGAGTATAAGTAGTAAAAGAAACAGTTTCAGGTTTCTTCTTTTGTCAACAATAACAAATATACAGGCAGTCCCTATAACAGACATGGGCAACTATTTTGACTCGGGGGGGGCAAAATTTAGAGAAAAAAATGTGTTTGGGGGCCGGTATATCTATCTATCCATCTATTTATGTATACATATATATATATATATATATATATATATATATATATATATATATATATATATATATATATATATATATATATATATATATATATATATATATATATATATATATATATATATATATATATATATATATATATATATATGTATGTGTGGGAAAAAATCACAAGACTATTTTTTTTTCCCCCACACATACATATTACGCTCTACCACGGTATCGAGCACTATTTTTTTTGATAATCCAATTAAGACATATATATATATATATATATATATATATATATATATATATATATATATATATATATATATATATATATATATATATATATATATATATATATATATATATATATATATATATAACTATATATATATATATAGTTATATATATATATATATATAGTTATATATATATATATATATAACTATATATATATATATATATATATATAGTTATATATATATATATATATATATATATATATATATATATAACTATATATATATATATATATATATATATATATATATATATATATAGTTATATATATATATATATATAACTATATATATATATATATATATATATATATATATATATATATATATATATATATATATATATATATATATATATATATATATATATATATATATATGTGTGTGTAAACTGTGCTTGGGTCCTATTTTTAGGAACACTAATACAAACCCTCACAATAATATCTGATTGAATGCTAAAAACGTTATGACAGACCGCCTTAAAAAACAGATTGGAATTTTAAATTGTTTTACTGAATGAGACACCCAAAATGAACATGAAAATAAAGAAAGTGGGATTTACAATATTAACTATTAACGATAAAACACTGAATATTGATAATATATGAACGTCACACCCCCTCTCGATCGACATATTTTACAATCAAGCGAAACACAACAAAAATACAACAAACACAGAAAAATATGAACCCGAAGGGTAAAATTAAACCCGCCTACAATCTGATATATCACTAAGCTTTAGAACTTTGTTGTAAAAATCTGCTGCTCCCGCGTCTGTCCCTGACACCCGCATTTCAGGCTGGCCGCTCTGGAAACACTCTGTGGAAACACTCCCCACCCACACTGCTTGGTGCCTCGTCTGAGCTGCTTTGACTTAGATTACCATAGTAACTAGTATAAGTGAAGTGAAGTGAAGTGAATTACATTTATATAGCGCTTTTTCTCAAGTGACTCAAAGCGCTTTACATAGTGAAACCCAATATCTAAGTTACATTCAAACCAGTGTGGGTGGCACTGGGAGCAGGTGGGTAAAGTGTCTTGCCCAAGGACACAACGGCAGTGACTAGGATGGCGGAAGCGGGGATCGAACCTGCAACCCTCAAGTTGCTGGCACGGCCGCTCTACCAACCGAGCTATACCGCCCCGTATATCATGCAAAAGCGCAGATTCCAACCATTGAAATACTTTGTATAGTTCAAGACTTATGCTCATTTGAAAACATCACTGCACATCATAATGGCAGCTACAGTTTCCATCTTAACCCTGTAATACCCCTTGTTGTAAAATTACAACGTTACCTTTAACCATCGTAAAAAACAATCTGTTATATATATTTTTTACCACATTTACATAGTCATTGGGTCCTATTGTTCAGTCTCACAAGGCTATTGGATCGTACATTTGTTTATAAGTCACACCTTCTGGCCATGAACTCACACAACCTCTCAAGGTTTCCTTCGAACAAAATCTATTTGTTTCATTGGACTGGATTAATCAGATTCAAGTAATTAAAATGTCCTTTATATTTTTTTTGGTTGTTATTACAATGTCTAGAGCATGTACATATGTAGTTATTGTGGAACAGATGCATCAAATTTAATTTAGAGCTTGTTATATAATTGTTGCAATTATACAACACTGGGTGAATGTGGTAGTCAAATAGTTGGCTTGTTACAGTGGGCTCAAACAGGTTGTATTCCTCCACGACATCACTGCCTGAAGTATTTTCTCTATACATGGATAGTATACATTCTACAGGCGTTTTACAGACGACAGGGACTGTTTTTAGGACTTTCACCACCAATGAAAGTCTTCATGACAAATGTCATGAAAAGAAAAAAAGAGGGGGGAAAATAGTTTTTTATATTTGTAATAAATGACTTCATAAAAATATAACTAATGTGTGATTATTATTAATGGTATATACCGTTATGGGGCTAAGTAAGTAATCAACCCTGCAAATGAAGCCTTAGTTGTCGCGGGAGCACAAATACAGAAATTCTGCTCCCATCAAAGCCCAATGTTGCAATATTACAACATTTCTCTAAAAACATACATAAACATTTATTTTTATTTTTTTTAACTCTTCAATTTCTGCATAAATGGCTCCTACAACAACATCTGAAAGGTTAATTTTTTTTTTTTTTTAAGTTTTTGTATATTTGGGTCTTACAGGGTTAAAGATCTAAAAAAAATTGGGGGAATGTCTGATGGGCCAGATTGAAAAGTTTAAGTAAAGTGAAGTGAATTATATTTACATAGCGCTTTTTCTCTAGTTACTCAAAGCGCTTTACATAGTGAAACCCAATATCTAAGATACATTTAAACCAGTGTGGGTGGCACTGGGTAAAGTGTCTTGCCCAAGGACACAACGGCAGTGACTAGGATGGCGGAAGTGGGGATCGAACCTGGAACCCTCAAGTTGCTGGCACGGCCGCTCTACCAACCCGAGCTATACCGCCCCAATGGGCAGTATAACGGGTTGCATGGGGACCCAGGGCCTTAATTTGCCCAGATCTGCCCTATAACCTGTGTGAAGTTGGCCCCCCGTCCCTCGCAAAACTCTGTTGAAATAGTCTTATTTGTTTGTGCTGTGTTTGTGCTGGTTTGTGCAGTTGAAATGGTTGAATGTGCTGTTTTTGTTTCAGAGTTTTTAAAGATTATTTTATAGGTCAATCAAAAGTCACTGTTACGCATTGGTCGCATGATAATGCGCCGATCGTTTCCCCAAGATGCAAACGGAACTCCAGAGGCAGCGTGTAGGTAGGAAAATTATTTATTTTCCATAAATCACGCAAAAATACAAAAATACAGGAAAGCGTGCCGATGTGAATGAAAAATATATGAGTATACCACATACAGTGTACAAAACCCCAAACCAGGGAAGTTGGCAAGTTATGTAAATGGTAAGTAAAAACAGAATACAATTGAGGGTTCAAATTGTGCAAGGACAAGATATTTAATGTTCGAGTTGAGAATTTTTTTTTTTTTTTTGCAAATAATCATTAACTTAGAATTTAATGGCAGCAACACATTGCAAAAAAGTTGGCACAGGGGCATTTTTACCACTGTGTTACATGGCCTTTCCTTTTAACAACACTCAGTAAACGTTTGGGAACTGAGGAGACACATTTTTGGAGCTTTTCAGGTGGAATTATTTCCCATTCTTGCTTGTCGTACAGCTTAAAATGTTCAACAGTCCGGGGTCTCCGTTGTCATATTTTATGCTTCATATTGCGCCACACATTTTCAATGGGGGACAGGTCTGGACTACAGGCAGGCCAGTCTAGTACCCGCACTCTTTTACTATGAAGCCACGCTGTTGTAACACGTGGCTTGGCATTGTCTTCATGAAAAAGACGTTGCTTGGATGTCAAAATACGTTGCTCCAAAACCTGTATGTACCTTTCAGCATTAATGGTGCCTTCACAGATGTGTAAGTTACCCATGCCTTGGGCACTAATACACCCCCATACCATCACAGATGCTGGCTTTTGAACTTTGCGCCTTTAACAACCTGGATGTGTCTTTTCCTCTTTGTTCCGGAGGACACGACGTCCACAGTTTCCAAAAACAATTTGAAATGGGGACTCGTCAGACCACAGAACACTTTTCCACTTTGCATCAGTCCATTTTAGATGAGCTCAGGCCCAACGAAGCCGGCAGTCTTTGCAGTCTAGTCAGTAGTTTTCTGAAGTGTTCCTTAGCCCATGTGGTGATATCCTTTACACACTGATGTCGGTTTTTGATGCAGTAGCGCCTGAGGGATCGAAGGGTCACAAGCATCCAATGTTGGTTTTCGGCCTTGCAGTGATTTCTCCAGACTCTCTGAACCTTTTGATATTACGGACCGTAGATGGTGAAATCCCTAAATTCCTTGCAATAGCTGGTTGAGAAATGTTGTTCTTAAACTGTTCGATAATTTGCTCAAGCATTTGTTGACAAAGTGGTGACCCTCGCCCCATCCTTGTTTGGTAATGACTGAGCATTTCATGGAAGCTGCTTTTATACCCAATCATGGCACCCACCTGTTCCCAATTTGCCTGTTCATCTGTCGGATGTTCCAAATAAGTGTTTGATGAGCATTCCTCAACTTTCTCAGTCTTTTTTGCCACTTGTGCCAGCTTTTTTGAAACATGTTGCAGGCATCAAATTCCAAATGAGCTACTATTTGCAAAAATTAACAAAGTTTACCAGTTCGAACGTTAAATATCTTGTCTTTGCAGTCTATTCAATTGAATATAGGTTGAAAAGTATTTGTAAATCATTGTATTCTGTTTTTATTTACGTGCCAACTTCACTAGTTTTGGGTTTTGTAGTAGCCATACTTGTTTGGTATTCCCTGATGTGGTGTATGCATTTGAATGACCACCTGAGCACTGTACTGGTTGATTGTAGGTTGTAATGTGGGCGTGGTGTCTTAACTTTAGTAAGCGCATTCATCTGCATTGGTGTGTGGCCTAGATCAGGGTTCACCCAACCTTTTTTCCACCACGGACCAGTTTAATGTATGCATTATTTTCACGGACTGGCTTTCTTTGTGTGGCAGAAAAAATCAGCAAAAAAATTTGCATGAACAATTTGCCTTTGGCTACAATCAACTTTTTATATGTCCATTAATGTGCATTGTCCCATGTACTACAACAAAGGAGTTGTAATTGACATCTATTAACAAGCTTATTGGTGTGTTTAGTGGGCCAGGCGAAAGTTAAGTCGGAGAAAATGCGGTAGTTTATACAAACCCCGTTTCCATATGAGTTGGAAATTGTGTTAGATGTAAATATAAACGGAATACAATGATTTGCAAATCACTTTCAACCCATATTCAGTTGAATATGCTACAAAGACAACATATTTGATGTTCAAACTGAGAAATATTTTTTTTTTGCAAATAATCATTAACTTTACAATTTGATGCCAGCAACACGTGACAAAGAAGTTGGGAAAGGTGGCAATAAATACTGATAAAGTTGAGGAATGCTCATCATACACTTATTTGGAACATCCCGCAAGTGAACAGGCAAATTGGGAACAGGTGGGTGCCATGATTGGGTATAAAAGTAGATTCCATGAAATGCTCAGTCATTCACAAACAAGGATGGGGCGAGGGTCACCACTTTGTCAACAAATGCGTGAGCAAATTGTTGAACAGTTTAAGAAAAACCTTTCTCAACCAGCTATTGCAAGGAATTTAGGGATTTCACCATCTACGGTCCGTAATATCATCAAAGGGTTCAGAGAATCTGGAGAAATCACTGCAAGTAAGCAGCTAAGCCCGTGACCTTCGATCCCTCAGGCTGTACTGCATCATCAAGCGACATCAGTGTGTAAAGGATATCACCACATGGGCTCAGGAACACTTCAGAAACCCACTGTCAGTAACTACAGTTGGTCGCTACATCTGTAAGTGCAAGTTAAAACTCTCCTATGCAAGGCGAAAAAAGTTTATCAACAACACCCAGAAACGGCGTCGGCTTCGCTGGGCTTGAGCTCATCTAAGATGGACTGATACAAAGTGGAAAAGTGTTCTGTGGTCTGACGAGTCCACATTTCAAATTGTTTTTGGAAACTGTGGACGTCGTGTCCTAAGGAACAAAGAGGAAAAGAACCATCCGGATTGTTATAGGCGCAAAGTTGAAAAGCCAGCATCTGTGATGGTATGGGGGTGTATTAGTGCCCAGGACATGGGTAACTTACACATCTGTGAAGGCGCCATTAATGCTGAAAGGTACATACAGGTTTTGGAGCAACGTATTTTGACATCCAAGCAACGTCTTTTTCATGGACGCCCCTGCTTATTTCATGAAGACAACGCCAAGCCACGTGTTACATCAACGTGGCTTCATAGTAAAAGAGTGCGGGTACTAGACTGGCCTGCCTGTAGTCCAGACCTGTCTCCCATTGAAAATGTGTGGCGCATTATGAAGCCTAAAATACCACAACGGAGACCCCTGGACTGTGGAACCACTTAAGCTGTACATCAAGCAAGAATGGGAAAGAATTCCACCTGAGAAGCTTAAAAAATGTGTCTCCTCAGTTCCCAAATGTTTACTGAGTGTTGTTAAAAGGAAAGGCCATGTAACACAGTGGTGAACATGCCCTTTCCCAACTACTTTGGCACGTGTTGTAGCCATGAAATTCTAAGTTAATTATTATTTGCCAAAAAAAATTAAGTTTATGAGTTTGAACATCAAATATCTTGTCTTTGTAGTGCATTCAATTGAATATGGGTTGAAAATTATTTGCAAATCATTGTATTCCGTTTATATTTACATCTAACACAATTTCCCAACTCATATGGAAACGGGGTTTGTAAATTAATTATTGTTTCTCTGTGGCCCGGTAGCAAATGCGTCACGGACCGGTGGTTAGGGACCACTGGCCTAGATAATGGTGGCGGGGTCAACTTGAGGATGAAACTTTTTGCTGCCCGTCATCACATAATTCATGTTTATTACATCTCTCACATTGCGGCATTTCGGCAAATTTGTTAATTTTGTCATCTTCATGAATGTTAGCCTTGTTGTAATTTGGATCAACGGTAAGTCATATGCCTGACAGTAAGTGACTGTTTCTTATTCTTATGAGATGACGCAATAAAGACACAAGTGCATCAGATTACGTTTCATCAGTGTCAACAACCCCCCCGTTTTAGCCTGCCATTGCGTTTGAAGTTATACGCTGCGAAATACAGCAATGAAGGAATTGTGCACGGAGCCCGAATGATAGTATGCCTGGCAGGGTGCGGAACATTGTGTTATCTGTGGGTGACATGATGGTTCTGAATAGCAGTAGGAGTTGAAGGTAAAATAGGCAAGGTGCTGGTGTGGTTAATTATATCATGTACAATTATCTTATATGATTGGAAATAGCATGTGTTTGTATTTGGCCACATCATTTTTTTAAAGTATTCTTCTACTAAGGTCAAAGTGCAAAGGCCCATCACCGGCACTGCAGAGTGTCCACAGGAGATTGGGAATCCCATAATAATGTAGGTGTCAGGTTTAGGAGGAAGATTAAAGACATTAGCACAGACCTGGGCATTCTGCGGCCCGCGGGCCGCATCCGGCCCTTTGTGCGTCCCTGTCCGGCCCGCGTGAGGCCAATTATAAATTACAAAATAAATTTTAAAAAGTATCTATGTCGAGTGTGCAATACAACGGTGCTGCTTTTGTTTTGAAAATCGTTATTTGTATTACTTCCGTTGTGAGTGAATGTGAACAGCTGCAATCATTAATTACAAAATAAAGTTGAAAAAACATCTATGTCGTGCGCGCAATACAACTGTGCTGCTTTTATTTTGAAAAGTATTATTTATGGGCGTGTGTCCGTGTGTAACCTGCGAGTGAAGGTGCACATGCAGCGACAAGTGATGCACGGTTTACACCCGAGACGCTAAAAAGAGAAAAGTTGATGAAGAATGGCGTGTTTCCAACAAGACATGGACTGCCAAGCAACGTTCCCTCTAAAGTGCGTGCCTGCGCAATTGCGCACTGCTCAAGCGTCTGCTGCGCGCAGCAAATATATGCCGCGCACCAAATCAAATCCCATCTGAATTCTAAACAAAATAAACATATTTATTCTATGTAATTTTGCAATGCAGCTTTGAGTGACAGTGACAACAAGCGGACCTAACGGTGTTCGTCAACACCGTTCAATTGAACACCGTTCAATTATTGTAACGTCTATCGAGATGCTTCGAGGCCAGGAATTATATCGATCACTTTATTGAGCAAAACTGTTTATATTCGACCATAACCACACCAAAAACATAAGTAAAACACTTCTATCTCGAAAAACTAGTCATTTTCTGCCGTACAAACCAGGCCAAAACCAACATGTCATCTGTCACCAACACGCATAGCACTAAACCACTGGTGCGTTTATGGCCACACAAAAAGTCGGACAACTCAAACACCACACAAAGTTACACTATGACTCCTCAGTCATACGTGTGCTTATTTTACTGTCATTTATTATTAATGTTAATTGATTTATATTAGTCATGGAATGCTGTTACACACACTATGTTGAAGTATTACCATTATTATTAATTATTATTATTATTATTATTATTATTTATCTTACGGTATATATCAAAAATAATATTGAGCAAAATTTAATTGAAATATTGTCGATGTGGCCCTCCAGCAGTGCTCATGCGGCCCCCGGTAAAAAATTAATTGCCCACCCCTGCATTAGCAACACCTGTGTGGAAGTTGCTTCCTAGTCGTGCCACTATTACACGTCGCAGGAGCCAGGCGTGCCGTTTTAACCAAGTTTTTAATGCTCTTGCAACAATACAACAATCTTTTCAGATGTTTGTCTCCAAGTTTCTCCTCCCCCTCCTGCACCCGGCCGCTCATTGTTAAAGACAACAGATGATTAGATTAACACGTATCACCTGTGAAATCTAATCACCTGCCAGCTGTGTCTCGCCGTCAGCACATGCCCCGCCCCTGCCCGATGGTGCTCGTCCTCAGCACCATGGACAGAGGCGCTGGCTACATCTCCCCCCACAACCTGGTAGAAGGTCCACAGATAAGGACAGAGGATAGGGGCCGGAGTTCACCCGACTTAAACTAATCATAGGAATAATGGTAAGGAAGATAGACAGGCCAGACTGTCCGGCATCAAGATTAGACCCACAAGGAGAGAGGGTCTACAAGAAATGGTATTTAAACACGGTGTTCCTACAGGACAGCAAAATAAAAAGATTTGGCACACTTCTTCTCCTAAAGCTGCAGCTCTAGTCCGAGGCTCGCTGAAACAAAATAAAGCTTTTTGTTGGACGATTCCTCTTGGCGTCTCCTTGGCTCATCACCCGACCATCAAATGTACAACAATGGCAGTTGCAGAGAAACCTGGAACATGGCCGGGAGGTCTAAGGATGATGCAGTGCCTGTGACTCCACGGGGTGCAGACTTTTGTTCACTTATGTTTTGTCTATTTGCTGCAGTGCATATGCAGAGAGAGAGGAATGAAGCTTACACCGACGATACAATTAGAAAATAAGTATTTGGCACCAGGAAACCCTAAGGTGCAGATCTATGATCGACTTTGTAGTCGTATCATCAGACCTGCATCCGCATGTTTTGCACCCACGGGTAAAGAGAGGGGCTTAAGGCCTACTGAAATGCGATTTTCTTATTTAAACGGGGATAGCAGATCCATTCTGTGTGTCATACTTGATCATTTCGTGATATTGCCATATTTTTGCTGAAAGGATTTAGTAGAGAACATCGACGATAAAGTTCGCAACTTTTGGTCGCTGATAAAAAAGCCTTGCCTGTAACGGAAGTAGCAGACGATATGCGCGTGCACCGGTTGTGGAGCTCCTCACATCTGCACATTGTTTACAATCATGGCCACCAGCAGCGAGAGCGATTCGGACCGAGAAAGCGACGATTTCCCCATTAATTTGAGCGAGGATGAAAGATTCGTGGATGAGGAAAGTGAGAGTGAAGGACTAGAGGGCAGTGGGAGCGAATCAGATAGGGAAGATGCTGTGAGAGGCGGGTGGGACCTGATATTCAGCTGGGAATGACTAAAACAGTAAATAAACACAAGACATATATATACTCTATTAGCCACAACACAACCAGGCTTATATTTAATATGCCACAAATTAATCCCGCATAACAAACACCTCCCCCTCCCGTCCATATAACCCGCCAATACAAATCAAACACCCGCACAACACACTCAATCCCACAGCCCAAAGTACCGCTCACCTCCGCAAAGTTCATACAGCACATATATTTCCCCAAAGTTACGTACGTGACATGCACATAGCGGCACGCACGTACGGGCAAGCGATCAAATGTTTGGAAGCCGCAGCTGGGTACTCACGGTACCGCGTCTGCGTATCCAACTCAAAGTCCTCCTGGTAAGAGTCTCTGTTGTACCAATTCTCCACAGGCCAATGGTAAAGCTTGACTGTCTTCTTTCGGGAATGTAAACAATGAAACATCGGCTGCGTTTGTGTTGCTGCAGCGGGCCGAAATACACCACTTCCCACCTACAGCTTTCTTCTTTGCTGTCTCCATTGTTCATTGAACAAATTGCAAAAGATTCACCAACACAGATGTCCAGAATACTGTGGAATTTTGCGATGAAAACAGACGACTTAATAGCTGGCCACAATGCTGTCCCAAAATGTCCGCTACAATCCGTGACGTCACGCGCAGGCGTCATCATACCGAACGTTTTCAGCAGGATATTTCGCATAAAATTTAAAATTACACTTTAGTAACTAACCCGGCCGTATTGGCATGTGTTGCAATGTTAAGATTTCATCATTGATGTATAAACTATCAGACTGCGTGGTCGGTAGTAGTGGGTTTCAGTAGGCCTTTAGGACTCAACTGATCACCACCTACTGATGAATTGGATTAGTTGAGTTAGTAGAGTCTCCTGTTCGCTGAGTCTTCAATACAATACATTGAAAGCTTTGTCTGCATTCCGTGGTGGGCTGAGGATAAAGAGTCCGAGTGGGCCGTATTATTTCCCTCCATAGCTGTGGTTCCAAGGTAGTCGTACTTGTCATGGCGGAAATCCCCTAACTTGAAGGTAGATAACAGAGGTTAGGGAGGCCGTCAAGCTGAAGAAGGAGTCTTACAGAGCGTGAATGACTTGTTTAACTCCTGAAGCAGCTGATGGGTTGCAGGCCAAGCCGAACGTGGCTTGGTAGTGGTTATAAAAAAACCTCGATGTGGAAGGAGTTCGGTGAGAATATGGAGCACAATTTTCAGTCTGCTGGCTTCAAAAAAGTTTCAAAAGCCATCCGAAAGACCTCTCCACACCAATATAATCTGGGGTTTGAAGGTCTTAACCTCACCGACATGCCTTCTGTGGAAGACTCTTAGGTTACAAAAGTGGACATGTCCATCACTGTGGCTGAGGTAGTGAAAACAAATTCAAGGCTTCGGATGTGAACGACTTCCACTCTGAATTCTTTAAGGCCGTTAACGTTGTAGAATTGTCTTGGTTGACATGTCTCAACACTGAGTAGAAGTTGCCCAAAACCCAATTTACATAAGATGCAAACAGGTTGAGGTGTCAAATTAACGGTTTAGCTGGTACCCATTTTCCACTTGGAAAATGGACTTGGGCTATGAAAATAATAAGCAAAATACTGATTAGCATATAGTTATTCGTCATTACTGTTCTCATACCCAATAAAACCTGCTTAGTGGACCTGGGGTTAGAGTGTCCGCCCTGACATCGGTAGGTCGTGAGTTCAATCCCCGGCCGAGTCATACCAAAGACAATAAAAATGGGACCCATTACCTCCCTGCTTGGCACTCAGCATCAAAGGGTTGTAATTAGGGTTAAATCACCAAAATGATTCCCGAGCGTGGCCACCGCTGCTGCTCACTGCTCCCCTCACCTCCCACCTTCACTAGCTATTAGGGAGATTTGTTTGTTTAATGCCAAAGATTTCCTGAGAACTGTTTTACTAGACCAGAGGTCTGGAACCTTTTTGGCTGAGAGAGCCATGAAAGCCAAATATTTTAAAATGTATTTCCGAGAGCCATATATTTTTTAACACTGAATACAACTAAATGCGTGCATTTTTAAGTAAGACCAACATTTTTAGAGTATAATAAGTCTCTTATTCTTTTTAATAACATTGTTATTCTGAAGCTAACCGATTATAAAATACTTCTTAATGCATAAATACCATTAATGCAACTTCTTGAACAGGTGCGTTAGAAAACGGATGGATTAAAATGCATTAGAATGTTTTATATTTTGAACGTTATTTTTAACACTGTGATTGATTACCAGCGGAATTATTCATTACTTGTTAGGCAATTTCAGCTAAGATTTATCTGAGAGCCAGATGCATTCATCGAAAGAGCCACAGGTTCCCTACCCCTGTTCTAGACTATTAGTAATTTCTTTCACTGGTCTTAAAAAAATACAGTTCCGCTCATCAGCTTTTAATTTTTAGTTCTACATATTTTATTTCTGCTACTCCCTAGTTAGATTACTAATAGTCTGTTAGTGTTGAAATGAGCCATGTTTTGTGGACTTGAAAGAGCATAACAGTGTCCCATGTGCAGGTCCTCAAGAAGTATGTGTTTGTGTGGCACCAACAGCACAACAAGCAGAGCATGAGTCCAGTTTAGAGGTATGGTCTCTGCTATTTGCAGCTGATGCAGTCATGATGGCCTCATCAATCTGTGACCTTTAGTGTTTACTGGGTCAGGTCACAGCTCAGTGTAAACTTCACACTATAAAGCATCTGGGATAAGACTGAGTTTGCAACCTTTGGGTTGGGAGCAAGCTTTTCTACAGGTAGGAGAGTTTAAGTATTTCAGGACAGAGGGCGAGGATCTCTGTCTTTAACTCAGAAGTATGTCTTGCAGCTGGCCTGGGAAAACCAAGTGTTGAAACTGGAAGAGATGGCCAGAAACCAGGGGCCGTACTTATCAAGCTTCTTAGAGTGCCATTTTACACTTAAGTCCTGAAAATTTGCGAAATTTAGTCCTACTCTCAAACTTAAGAATAAAAGCTTTTTATCAACGTTTTTAAGTCTAAGAATCACTCCTACTCTCCACGATATTTAAGAGACCTTCAAAGGTGTCTTAAGTGGTAGGAGTTGCCAGCAGGGGATGGTACTGAGGCGAGAGACGTGCGCGAACGTTCATCTTTGTTTGATGACAAGCAGCTGATCAAACGGTATCGTTTAGACAGAGCAGGTATTATTTTTGTCACAGATTTAATAATTTTCGATTCCTTGTTGATTTCTGCATGTGGCTGCAGTGGACTAGTATATATAGAGCCACCCACACCAGTTTCAAATTAGTTGCCTAATTAATGAATTGGAAAGAAAATGTTATGAGAGTAGCGTATGTGTGTGGCACACACATACACTAGGTTACAGCATGTGAGGTGAGTGACGTCAGTGTGTGTGTGGGCGAGAGAAGAGAGGGAGCGGTATTGTGAGTGCGAGCGGGGACTAGTTTGTTTTGTGTTGGATTGGCTGTGTGCAAGCAATCAATAAAGCAAGATTTGCAACTAATCGCCGGACTCATCATTCACTCTAAAGTCGTCCGCTGTGGAGACCCACTGCCGGGTAAAGTGAAGGGTGTTGCCCCGAGCATACATCCTGGAGAAGTGTCTCCCCTGCCTCTTTGTTACGGTCTGGGAGCAGGAAGCAGGAAAGGTGCAACAAAAAGGAAACATTTATTTTTGATTCATTGCCAATATTGTTTGTTTGTTTTGTATTATTTTGTAGTTTATTGTCAAAATATACACTCCCATTGTCCACTTAAATATTTCTAAGATATTTCTTTATTCTTAGACAAGGGATTCCCTTCCGTGATTGGTCATTTCTATGGACACAGAAATGACGTCACCTAAAATTCCGTTTACGGCACATAGTAATGTTGTAATTCAGCTCTGAGTGTGACACTTAAGATTCAGTCCTACACTTCGCTGAAAGTGTGAGTAAGACGCTTGATAACTAACTTTTAAGTGCAGCTTTCAGCGAAGAAAGGATATTTACTCTTAAGTCAACTCTTAGCAGACTTCTTAGGAGTAATTCCAAGAAGCTTGATAAGTACGGCCCCAGAAGTCTGGCCTTTTCGTATTGAAACTGTTGCTTCCGCAATCCATAAAAGCATTAGGAAATGGATGGATGTCAGGTCAGGTTAAATCGATCATAGACTTAGCTTGGTCAGATCTAATTAGTCACTAGATCTGACCAATTAAGTCTGTGAGCATGAACTGACAAAGGTTGCTCGGATGAGAGGTGAAAGATCTTCTAAGACAAACTGGACAGTCCAGTTGTGATCAATTGAATGCCCTTAGAATAAAATGGATATTAGTACAGTACTAACCTTGAAAGTGTGTTTCCTTATTTAACAACTCTTTGCTTGTTGTTTAGTTGTATATTTTTGGAGTTGCCAATAAAAACTGATTTGCAAGTAACAGACATTGAAACACATGGAAATATTTGTTCCAAGTGAGTACAGTGATTGATTTTAATGGCTTCATTAACAACTATATAAAAACAGCTGATAAAAATCCATGCACTCTTGTGAAATATATAGGAAAGGTATGTACAACACAACAGTGTGAACCGTAACAGTGACTTCATTCAGGTGGGTGCTTCACCACAAATATACTTGGCTGCATAGAAGATTGACATAATTATCATTATTGCCTACACTCAAAACATCCGAGGAAAACACAAGTCAAAGTTCTAGCAGGACTTTTTAGACTGATTTTATAAGTCAGTTCTTGCAGCTTGACCGACTTTCAAGCATAAGCACTAAAAGCAAAAATAGTAAGAAGTTTCCCTTTAGCAAAAAGTCACATTCTGAAAGCATCGTCATGAAAGAACTATCGTACAGAAAAGAACAACAAAAGCCTGAGTTGATGGAGAAAAGTAGAATCTTAATCAATCTAAAAAAGCCTGAGGAAAAGGACCACCCATTTACTATTTTACATCCATTTACAAAGTTGTCATCCAAGGGAAATACAAGAAACATATCAAATGCAGTCATTTTTTTACACATACTATGCGTCATTCTTAAATAATAATGATCAGGTGGTGATGGGGGAAGCAAAGGAATGAGAAATGGTGAAAATGAGGTACTTCAGGTGGTCAGCCTGAGCCCAGACTGGATTGAAGGTCAGCTCTGAACATGACGGTCATGACAAGTGACGCTTCTACCCCTTAACACTTAAATAAGGTAAAAATCACATTGTATGATCCACGTGAGCAAACATCCAGTGTCATGGTTTGATGGAATATGAGGCAGTGCTCGGGGTCTGTTGTGACCAGAGGTAAAAAAAAAAAAAAAAAAGAGAACGTTTTCATATAAAAATAACAAAAAGTTTGCTGCATGCAGCTTTCTTAAATACAAAAATAGGCTCTGATTCTTTGTCCACGCTGCGTAGCGTTTGTCTCCCAGGCTGTCCAGAATGAGTGCTTATACAGCGTCCTGTAAGGCATCGGCTGTGTTGGAGAGTTCAAGGCTGCCAGCGGCAGACGCCAGCGGCCGTTATGTTTTGCGGCTGCTCCAGATCTGCTCTGGCGTGCTCTTGTGATCCGAAGAATAGTCATAAGGTGAGCGCTGGTCTCGGGGAGAGCGCGGCCCGCTGGCCGACGCCCTCTGCTCCGTCTGCCAGTCCGAGTGGTAGCGGTAGGACGAGCGCTGGTCCGAGTGGAGAAAGTCCTTTAAGTCTGGCCGTTGGTCTCTGCTGGAGCGCACTTCCTCCAGCTTCCTTTGCTTGCCGTCACTGTAATGCCTGCAACACACAAACACACAATTAGCAACACAACGATGATGTGTGCCATACATTCTTTTCTGCGTGGTGGTCCGCTACTGATAACATTTGACCGCAAAAACAGATTTGGTGCTACATGTTAAGAATCTCCACATAAACATGGAGAATTAATATGTTAAATCATTTTACTTTAAAAGAGTGACTTCCATTACTTTGAATGTTACAATGGGTAGCTTTCTATTAGTGCAGAAGCCATTGCTAATGTAAGTTTTCTAACGCATTATATACAGTACATGCCCAGAGTGAAAATGTGCCAATGGGCCGCGGGCCAAAAACGGCAATTTTAAAAGGGAAACTGACTTTTTTTTAAAATTTTGCCTATCCTTCACAATCATTATGAGAGACAAGATGACAAAAGTTGTTTTTATCCCCTTTCTAACATATAAAAAAACGTCTCGTTCTCAATGGCTAGCAATGCAATTAATGTGAGCAATCAATTCTACCACTAAATCACTTTAAAATGCATTCAAAAACCGTCAATATTTCATTTACGTTCCATAACCCGTATAATAACCAAGCAGTTGCAACATTGTTATTTTAAGAGCGAACACTGAGGAACTATTTTTCTATTGTGCTAACACATTGATGTGCTTCGGTATTAGCCGTAAAAGCTAACTACGGCAAAAGATCATTTTCTGATTAGATTTAAATAGATTTCTGCGGTGCTTTTTTGTGAACTTCTGGATCTGCCTCCCGGGAACCTTTTGGCCATGGAGACCAGCTGCTGGGTCTCTGCCACACCAGAATCCGTTTGGAGAGACTGGAGGGGATGCGGATGAAGAGACAGGGCTGAGCTGAGCGCCGGGACGGACAAGCTTCACAGTGTCTTGACTGAATGAGCCGGTATCGGACACCTCAGTCTCCTTGGACGTATCCTCGCTCATCCGTACGGACTGGACACTTGCCGAGAGTTGGTGGGCGGCCGAGGGTGGAGTTGGCTCTCTTGGTTGCTTTGTTGGGTCTGCTCCTGTCTCTGGCCATGCTCCCCCCACCCCAGCAGACAATGGCGTGGAACACCGCAGAGGCCACCACAGTGTATGTTTTTTAATTTTTTGTTGTTGTTTTACTTCTGTGGCTGTGTTTAGAAGTGACTGGTTGCATCAGTTCTGCTCTTTTAATGTCCTTTGATGTTTCCCTCTTACACACATGCTTATGTGTGCTATGGCTATGAGACACTTGTGATTTAGGGCTATATAAGTAAACATTGATTAATTGATTTATACTCTTCAGCAGTATATTTTAGCTTTAAAAGGTATAAGGTTGTAAATAATTTGTCCAAAAATAGTCGTCTTTGTTGTCTGTCACCAAGTCTGCCATGATTAGAAAACACTTGTGTTTGATTCCGGAAGTAGGAACACACATGTTGCCAGAAGTCAGACATGCGCTGCTATGGAAACAGAAATCAATGCACAGAAAAAAATCAGTCCCGAAAATGATTGAAATTCTTAAAATCCGATAAATATTGAACATAATACATATTGTTATGAACGTGTCTGTTACTGCATTATATAGAGACTTTCACTGTGTATATAAAACGTTGCTGGAGGGTTTTGAAATAGTTTTAGAGGGCTTCGAAGGCTACAACTGTGACTTCCATTAGCTGCATCTTTCAAACGTTTCAGATCATCTTTAAAATCGTAAAAAAAAAAGGACGCGTGTTCTTGTCTCTCAGACTACGTTTACACTGCAGGCCAAAGTGGCCCGAATCAGAT
>NC_084751.1:31609781-31614781 GCF_033978785.1 Entelurus aequoreus | reverse complement strand
TGGTAACACCCGAATAAGTTTTTCAACTTGTTTAAGTCGGGGTCCATGTAAATCAATTCATGGTAAATTTTGTCCAAAGGATGGTGCCATAACACTAAGTAACACACCTTTTCAGTGTCTTTGTCTGTGTTTTATGAAAACTATTTGCAATATGGCCGTCAGCAAAGAAAAATCTATAAATTAGCCGCCCCGGTTTATAAGCCGCTTGGTTCAAAGCGTAAGAAAAAAGTAGCGGCTTATAGTCCGGAATTTACGGTAAAAAAATAGACACACAATCTACTTTTTAAATAGTTCTGACTTCTGAGAGGGCCATTTTAATTTTGAGTGTTTAAATATGTTTATCTTTTTCTGTTTTCATTTGTAAAGCTTTTAGATAGGGTTGGGCGATATGGACGATATAAATGATGTGAATTTGTCCGACGGTAGATTTTAAAACTATTGTCAGATGGTGATAATGTTTGTCGATGAAACCTTTAAGTTGTGTCCTACAAATTTGACAAGCTAACGGATGCATTCTCAATGCACTGCTGAGTCCTCACTAGCTCGCTAGCCGCTAACATCCTTAAAGCTACTTTAAAATTATTAATTCTTGCCTCCATGACTGCAAATAAGCTAAGTTTCTTAAAAGGAGGACGATGAATAGCTAAAGATGCTATGTTACACACCGTAGGAGGATATGCTAACCCATAACTGGTAAGTTGGATATCTTGAATGTAAACAGTGGTGGGCACATCAATAAAAATATCAACAGCAACAAAACCAAGTGTTTGATACTACAGTAGTTAGATATTTTATATTATCAAAAAATATATACCGTATTTTTCGCACTATAAATCGCAGTTTTTTTCATACTTTGGCCGGGCTCCAGTGCGACTTATATATGTTTTCTTCCTTCTTTATTATGCATTTTCGGCAGGTGCGACTTATACTCCAGTGCGACTTATACTTTGAAAAATACGGTATCTATTTTTCTTATTGTTTGTTTTCGTAATCACTCTAGCCTCTTGCGCCCTGGTCTGCCAGCGGGGTGACAACATTAGTTTCATAAGCTGGTATTGCACTATTTTTTGCTACTCCTGGAGGAGGCCATGTGAAGGCTGTCATCACCGATGTCAATAGTAATCTATCTTCAGTTGTCCTTGTTACAACTTTGAAATGCTGCTAAAATCCCTCACTCACTCATTTATCCCGGGACCAGAGATCGTAGGACAACTCTCCACCACTCACGGTTTTCGGGCAAGCGCAGTAGGGCAGCTGGGGTATGGCTGGTCCACTCTTTGACGTTGTTGACCCAGGCCTTGCGTTGTCTGCCTCTGCAACATTTGCCCTCGACTGCACCTTGGAGGATGGTCTTAGGCAAAGAGTCGTGACGGGAAATGTGGCCAAACCAAGCTTGTGGTGTCTGACATTTATAAGTAAGGGATTTTGTCTGCCTGCGTGGGTGTGAACTTCCTGCCTAACGTAATCATTGGTCTTGTGCTTTTTGTATGAAATGCAAAGAAGCCTCCTGAAACAGCCTGCTCAAATGCCTGGATTTTTTGCGTTGAGTGTCCAGCTTTCACATCCTTAGAGGAGGATGGAAAGCACCAAGGACCTGTGCAGCTTAATCTTCACGGGGAGTCTGATGGAGTTGCTTCTCCAGATCACAGTCAGTCTTGTCATGGCAGATGAGACCAGGTCGAGTCTTGTTCTAATTTCCCTTGCGGAGCTGCTCTCTTTGCATAGTGTGGAGCCCGAGTACTTGAAGGTTTCCACTTCTTCAAGTGTCTAGCCGTTCAGCATGATGTTGGTCGTTGGTTGTTGACTGGAGCTGTTCACAATGAACTTACTTTTTTCCGAGCTGACTTCCATTCCATAAGCTGCTGATGCCATCTTCAACTTGGTTGTGAGGTCTTGGCGTTCTTCTTCACTGCCTCCTATCATATCTATGTTATCTGTTTCTTCACCCATTTCTTCGCGAGTATTATGAGACATTTTTAATCTAAATGGGAATATATGAACATCCCAGCAGTCGGCATTTTAATGACAGCAGACCTTGCACAGTAAGTGATGTGTTATTATGTTTGTTGGATCTCATAAAGTCTGCAGTGAGCAGAAATCAGTGCTGAAGGGAAAAAAAAGCAAAGGTGATGCGTATTTGGAATTAATGCGCCACATATGCTTAAAATTATCAAAATACGTAAATATTAAATGGTAATCTGAATATGCCTGTTACTACATAACATATATATTTACATTATGTATATAAAACCCTAACAGAGGTGATGATGCATTTCTGTTGTTGTGGTCGTTTTCAATCCATTTAATAAAGTCAAATACAAATAAGGTAACAGGAGAAGTATCCCACACTTCCCTTTTGTAAAGTAAATCTGTACAGCAAATATGAGCATCTACATCAACAATACGATTTGCCTGAGTAGCTGGACAGGACAAAAAAGAAAGAAAAGAAAAAACCCTAACGGAGGTTTTTGGATGTTTTTTTTAGGGGCTCTATATGCAGAATTTAACGGCTCGCATAGGCTCCATTGTAAGCCAACTTTTGATGGAATGTATTTAATAGTTAGAATGCAAAAAAAAAATACATCCTCCGTCATGTCTTTCATAATGATTGTGAATAATAGGCAAAATTCCAAAAAAAGTGCAGTTCCCCTTTAAATGCCTACTGAAATGAATTTTTTTTATTTAAACGGGGATAGCAGATCTATTCTATGTGTCATACTTGATAATTTTGCGATATTGCCATATTTTTGCTGAAAGGATTTAGTAGAGAACATCGACGATAAAGTTCGCAACTTTTGGTCGCTGATAAAAAAAAGCCTTGCCTGTACCGGAAGTAGCGTGACGTCGCAGGTTGAAAGGCTCCTCACATGTCCTCATTGTTTACACCAGCAGCGAGAGCGATTCGGTCCGAGAAAGCGACGATTACCCCATTAAATTGAGCGAGGATGAAAGATTCGTGGATGAGGAACGTGAGAGTGAAGGACTAGAGTGCAGTGCAGGACGTATCTTTTTTCGCTCTGACCGTAACTTAGGTACAAGGGCTCATTGGATTCCACACTTTCTCCTTTTTCTATTGTGGATCACGGATTTGTATTTTAAACCACCTCGGATACTATATCCTCTTGAAAATGAGATTCGAGAACGCGAAATGGACATTCACAGTGACTTTTATCTCCACGACAATACATCGGCGAAGCACTTTAGCTATGGAGCTAACGTGATAGCATCGGGCTTAACTGCAGATAGAAACAAAAGAAATAAACCCCTGACTGGAAGGATAGACAGAAAATCAACAATACTTTTAAACCATGGACCTGTAACTACACGGTTAATGCTTTCCAGCCTGGCAAAGCTTAACAATGCTGTTGCTAACGACGCCATTGAAGCTAACTTAGCTACGGGACCTCACAGAGCTATGCTAAAAACATTAGCTATCCACCTACGCCAGCCAGCCCTCATCTGCTCATCAACACCCATGCTCACCTGCGTTCCAGCGATCGACGGAGCGACGAAGGACTTCACCCGATCATCGATGCGGTAGGCGGCTAGCGTCGGATAGCGCGTCTGCTATCAAACTCAAAGTCCTCCTGGTTGTGTTGCTGCAGCCAGCCGCTAATACACTGATCCCACCTACAGCTTTCTTCTTTTCAGTCTTCATTGTTCATTAAACAAATTGCAAAAGATTCACCAACACAGATGTCCAGAATACTGTGGAATTTTGCGATGAAAACAGCTTTTTGTATTGGATACAATGGTGTCCGAATACTTCCGTTTCAACCATTGACGTCACGCGCATACGTCATCATACATAGACGTTTTCAACCGGAAGTTTCGCAGGAAATTTTAAATTGCACTTTATAAGTTAACCCGGCCATATTGGCATGTGTTGCAATGTTAAGATTTCATCATTGATATATAAACTACCAGACTGCGTGGTCGGTAGTAGTGGGTTTCAGTAGGCCTTTAAGTGTACGCACAGCTTCCTCCACCTCTTCGTGTAGTAATAGTGCATCTCCCTGTTGTCATTGCTTGCATTGTCTAGCTAGGTTGTAGCTGTAATTATAGAGTTCACTGCAATACTCTGTCCATCTTCCAATTACAGCTGCCTTTTCTGTGAGGAGAGATCAGCCCTAGGTTGCTGAGTTCTCGTCAGTGTCTTCAGTGTGTCGAAGGCTTTTTGCTTTTGCCATTTCTCATCCCTGTTTTAATATTGTCACACTTAGTATGTGTCCATGCACTAAATTAATCTTATTTCTCAAATAGTTCCGCTCTAAATAAGCATTTTATAACCCATGGAAACACCTTAATCTGATCGTGTTTGGTTTTTGAAAAGTTGGACAAACACACCTGGATTATGCGATTGGAAACCTCTCTCGAGGTGTTGTGTGCGCCGTAGGGGACCCTTCACATTGCGCATGTGTCAGTCTCAATGCGCGGGGTATAACCGGAAAGCATACACCAGTCAATAAAAACATTAATTCATTTAAGAAGCTAAGGTAGATAGCTAAGGAAATGAAGAATGCCGGCTTAATTCGGAGTCCCGAACTAAATACAAATGAGATGGACGACAATGAAGCAGGTATATATATTACAAGGAAAATAATAAAGCGTACACAAACTTCTTCACGCTGCATTTGTGCACTCCAAACTGATTAACAACAACTGTACTCCATACAACTGGCAAGATAGCCCAGAACAATAGCAAGCCTCATCTTGAACAATATCAGTCAGGGCACGAATGGTCTTTTCCTTTGGATTTAAAACTCCTTCCATCAATCCACAAAACCTTATGAATGAACTTGGAGACATTCAAAAGTTTTGTTTCCACAATTCCTTAGAAAAAAATCTCTCCCGCTGGTCTTTCTTTGCTTCGAAGCTGCACCCGCTCTGATACATTCTTAGTAGTAGCGTCATGTTCGTAGCGCAATCTAAGATAATTTCTTGATGCTGTCTGTTATTTAACATCAACATAGCCATTAGACACATAATATTTGTAATCC
>NC_084751.1:31602281-31604781 GCF_033978785.1 Entelurus aequoreus | reverse complement strand
TTTTCCATGGTGGCAAATACACCATTATATATTCTTTACAACTATTATCACTGGAGGACAATGGCAAAGCATGGGACAAGAAAGAGTTGGGGCAGGGTCAATATGACGTCCTTATAGAATTTTCATATAGTCAATGATGCATATATTATCTTTAAAAATGCTTAAACAATGTATGCATACATTTAAAAACAAGTATGTGCTATTAGCAGTGTTTGAAAAATTACTTTAAAAAGTAATTAATTATAGTTACTTTGCCAAAAAAGTAATTGAATAACTAACGAAATTACTCCTTAATGAATTCAGTTAATAACTTGGGGAAGTAACTATAGCGTTACTTTAAGAAAACTTCTAATATCTGGCATATGTAGTTAAAATTTGGTTAAGTGACGTCTGACATTAGTGCCCAGACAGAGCAGTTTTAGCTCAACTGTTAGCTCAGACTTGCAGTTTGTGTGGGCAGTTACGGCAACTTTGTTGAATTTTTTCACTGGATTGTTTTAGCGGTGAAAAATAACTTATTTGGCAGAGGTAAGAAATTCTGCGTTCTGCAAAGCGCGTTACTTTTTTGCTTCCCAGAAAGTAAACGTTGAAAGGCACTTAAGTGAACATTATTGTTTTACACTGGATGATTACATTGTCACTTTAAAGACACTCAACCGGAAGCTAATATTTGCTTAAATCAGTGGATGTCCCCGCACAATTATTTGCACTTACAAATACATGTTTGTAGTAATACATATGATTAGAACATTTCAGTATTGTTTGTGTTCAATTACAGTTAGTGTGTACATCCTAAACATTCCTGCCGCTTCATTTTACACAATGGCATTTTTACGTTTTTTTTAAAAACATATACCACAATAATTAATACCATGATAGTATTGTACCGTGAGATTTGATATCCTTACATCCCGACACGTTACTAGTAAAAGTAACTATGAACGCCATTATTTGGAAAACTGTTTTTTTTTTTGCTTTATTTTTCAATTGTTGCTCCTTACTGTATAATGTAACACAGGCTGCACCATATTCTACCCTCCCTCAATGTTAGAATTGAGTTTGCCAAATATACAAACAGTTCTTTGAATTAGAGATGGAAAAAAATTAGTTAATATTCTCCACAAATAAGTCGATGTAAAACTAAGCACAAAAAGGAAAGTACATTAATATACACATGAAGAGCACATACAAGTAGGAATAATTTAGTTTGATATAAACTGAAAAAAGCAATACAATGCTACAGAATGAAGGTTGGCTTTAATATCGCGAGCTGAATGCTAACGCACAATGGACCAGCTAATCAACAGGCTAAGGAAAAGTTGCAGAACGAACTTGTACATCCATCCATTTTTTATACCGCTTATCCTTAGGTGAGGAACACCCTAAACCAGTCTCCAGTCAATCCCGTTTCCATATGAGTTGGGAAATTGTGTTAGATGTAAATATAAACGGAATACAATGATTTGCAAATCCTTTTCAACCCATATTCAATTGAATGCACTACAAAGACAAGATATTTGATGTTCAAACTCATAAACTTTTTTGCAAATAATAATTAACTTACAATTTCATGGCTGCAACACGTGCCAATGTAGTTGGGAAAGTGCATGTTCCTCACTGTGTTACATCACCTTTTCTTTTAACAACACTCAATAAATGATTGGGAACTGAGGAAACTAATTGTTGAAGCTTTGAAAGTGGAATTCTTTCCCATTCTTGTTTTATGTAGAGCTTCAGTCGTTCAACAGTCCGGGGTCTCCGCTGTCGTATTTTACGCTTCATAATGCACCACACATTTTCGATGGGAGACAGGTCTGGACTGCAGGCGGGCCAGGAATGTACCCGCACTCTTTTTTTACGAAGCCACACTGTTGTAACACGTACTGAATGTGGCTTGGCATTGTCTTGCTGAAATAAGCAGGGGCGTCCATGAAAAAGACGGCACTTAGATGGCAGCATATGTTGTTCCAAAACTTGTATGTACCTTTCAGCATTAATGGTGCCTTCACAGATGTGTAAGTTACCCATGCCTTGGGCACTAATGCACCCCCATACCATCACAGATGCTGGCTTTTGAACTTTGCGTCGATAACAGTCTGGATGGTTCGCTTCCCCTTTGGTCCGGATGACACGATGTCGAATATTTCCAAAAACAATTTGAAATGTGGACTCGTCAGACCACAGAACACTTTTCCACTTTGCATGAGTCCATCTTAGATGATCTCTGGCCCAGAGAAGCCAGCGGCGTTTCTGGATGTTGTTGATAAATGGCTTTCGCTTTGCATAGTAGAGCTTTAACTTGCACTTACAGATGTAGCGACAAGCTTTATTTAGTGATAGTGGTTTTCTGAAGTGTTCCTGAGCCCATGTGGTGATATCCATTAGAGATTGATGTCGGTTTTTGATACAGTGCCGTCTGAGGGATCGAAGGTCACGGTCATTCAATGTTGGTTTCTGGCCATGCCGCTTACGTGGAGTGATTTCTCCAGATTCTCTGAAC
>NC_084751.1:31582281-31599781 GCF_033978785.1 Entelurus aequoreus | reverse complement strand
AAAACAATGTTGAAATATGTCATTAGTAGCCGAAATAAATCAATGACAGCAATCATGGAAATAGTTAATCATTTCTAATTTTATGGTTTGAAGCAGTATCATTATTTAAGTAAATAAATAGGTCTATAGTCTTTAGAGTAAATTAACTGTCTTTACTAACTGTACTTGGAGGATATTTTTGATTGAAACATGCAATCTGTTACTTTGTACTGACAGGATCCTGTGTTTTCCAATGGAAGGATAACAAGCTTCAACCTAGAGATTCAAACCCAAAAAGAAAATATTAGAAATGGAAGTATGGCTTGGGACTATATCTCTGTCAACCGGTCAGTGGCAGACAGCTCCCAGAGTCAAATGGTTACGATCTTGAAAAAGATTTCCCTGCCGTACCAGAGCTATATGATGGTGCACGTCACCGCCATCAATTCTGTTGGGACTTCTCCTCAAGCATCACTTGGAATCCCAGTGAAAACTCATGGTAGGTGGTCTAATCCACAATGTAAAGGATCATGTAACAGAAGTAGGTTATTTGATTGTCTTTTAAACCTTTGTGTTACCTCTCAAAAGAATAGAGCATGTTCCATCAACTACATTTGGCCCGGAGTCTGATGATTTTTCTTTTTCTTTGTGTTACTAATCTGTTTGGATCAGATTCCCGTGTCTACGGCATGGCAGACGGAATCACAGAAATTGGCCAATAGAAATAAAATCTACTATTAAATGCAAAACATTTACATAATGTGACTGAAATGCTGTCATTGTGAGAAGGAACATTTTGGGAAATTACCTTCACAGAGACATGTGCACTTCCTCACAAACGCTCCCACCATAACTCCACTTTTCACTCACCACCATGAAGCTGCGCCAGCACATAGCAAACACAAATGCGAAAAAAAACCTTCCTTTTTCAAAGAGCCAAACAACTTCCAAATGACTTGTATTTTTATTGTTTTTTTTCCAATTTTATGACTCTGTATTGTCAAAAATCCAAGTAAAAAGCACAAAATAACATTGTGCTAAACTGTTGCTGTTGACAAAACCACCGATGTTAGGGATTAGAGTAGGGCTGGGCGATATGCCAAAAAAAATTATCACGATTAATTTTTTTATATCATCCGATCTCGATTTATACCACTTTTTTTTTTATTAAAGCGGATTGGCCCTTGCAGGATTATACCGAGTACCTCATCCCTACTGTTTACTACTGCAGTATCTTTTAACAAACATTTCCACCATGTTGGATTGAGGCAACATATGCTAACGGCTGACAACTGTCATTTTGTTCATATATATATTTGTGCTTACTAGAGGTGCAACTGTATAGGTAACCCACACTACGATCCGTACCTGGTTTTAGGGCCTTGGTTTCGCTTCTTTTTGGTACATTTTGTGGGGGTAAAAAGAACAACTTTTTTCCTCTCAAAGTTGTTTTGGTTTTTTTGCTTTCCATCATTTTTTTAGTACATTTTATATCAGAGGAGTGGAATCTTTGCAGACACATTCATCAAAAAAGTCTGATTAAAAATATTTAGATATAAAAATGCCTTTTCTGATTAAATTAGTGAGTGTGTTGATTCTCCCAGGCGGGACCAATACAGTCACATAGACTGTCTCTAAGTGCCTGCAAGTCCGCATTCGGGGCAGGATTACTGGTGAGCTGCAGCAGATAGTGAAAGTAAAGTGTATCACTAAAGTAGCTGCTCCTTCTAAATGTTGTGTTTCAACTTCTATGCAAGTGTTAGTCATATTTCTTTATTTTATTCTTCTGGGCTGCACTTCCGGCTGTGTAAGGAGGAACAGGCACAACGCTGATTGAACATTAATTACGTCGTGACGAGACTGACTTTCAAAACGGGGGAACAGGATGGTCGCGCACACACCGACAAACATTTTCACAAAAACACACACAAACGTACACAAACTCACACATTCACAGACACACACAGGATTACGGTCAATAAAGGCGGACTGTTCCGTGCAGGATTATAACAAGTATCGTTGCTCCCCTACTGTTTACTACTTCTAACAGAAAATCCCGCCATGTTTGATTGAGGAAATATGCTAAAAGCTGATCACCGTGATCAAACTCAAATTGATAGCAATCAACGTCCTCGATCATATGTTCGCCCAACCCTATATTGTAGCGTCTTAAATATCTTCACTGCTTAGGAAATGTTAACTTGAGAGCCTCGAAGACTACAGTTTTGTTCTTCTTATTCTTGTTTTATGGCGGGGCACTCAACATTAAAGGTGCATTACCGCCACCTACTGTATTGGAGTGTGAACCAGAGTTCCTTCCCTTCTCGCTCCCTCACATGCATGCACATATGCATTACCATACTAAATACTATTCTATAAACCTGTCTCTTCTAGAAGCTTCACTAAAATGTTCTGGTTGCTGCTTTAGTACCCCTATGAGAGTAACCTCCTTCTGTCCACGTCTTCTAACTTCCTCTCTTAGTTTTCTCTTTTCTCAACTGTATTTACAATGAATGATTGCATATTCCACTGACTGTACCTCATTGCACATAATCCTGTTGGGCATTTACTTATAAGGTGGAATGTCTTATTCAGTCTGTTGTGTCCTAATTGAATGTAATTTGACCAATGTACTTAATTATTTGGTGTTGAATTCATACAAACATTTATAGTATCACCCAAAACTTATTTAAGGTATCAAACAATTAAAAGAAGTGATTATTACATTTTAAAAGAAGTGTTGATAGAACATGTTAAAAGAGAAAGTAAGCAGATATTAACAATAAATGAACAAGTAGATTAATAATCCATTTTCTACCACCTGTTATTCATAATTTTGACAAAATAATATAACCAGAAAAGACACAATATGTCAATACAAATGTCATCGGCCAATTAGGAGTCTTTGTTTGCTTACTTAGTGCTAAAAGAAAAGTTTAGTATATTTACTATCTTTTTTTATTCCAAAATACTATTTGATTGCAATAAGAAACGTATGTTTAATGTATCATAAGATTTTCTGTTACAATAAAGCTAATAATAGAAACATTTTGTGGTCCTTTTCATTTTGAAAGATATCGAAATACATTTTGGTACCAGTACCAACGGATAAACCACAGCAACGTCGGCTATATATGTATATTCATAATAAAGTGACACACATGCAATAGATATAGTGCCAGGACTACAACCTGAAGTCAGTTATTTTATTACGGCCTAGTGGAACCTGCAGGGCATCAGTTTACATTGTTGGAATATAAGTATCAGAATTAGGTATTTTACTACTGTTTTTTTTTTTTACTGGTTATGGTTATGGTTGTTTTTACTGCTGCAGTGCTTCTGATTGCTATGAGAAAAGTTATTTTTTGTTTTTGTTTTACTGGCAGGAGTGAGACTTACTTTGTGGTATGTATTTCAGAGCGCAACCTAGTGGAAAACCTTAAGGTGTGGCCACAAGAAGGACAACTTTTCCTAAAATGGAATGTCACCAACAATACAAGTGTAACAGAATTTATCGTTGAGTGGGTCAGCGGTATTGACATTGACTGGCAGAGGGAAAAAAGAAACACCCGACAAGCTGCCTTAAAAGGTAACCTGACTATTGCAAAATGTTTGGGTATTATGTCGTGATGTTTTGTCATTAAAATCAACTTATCATAGTCAAATATTTTTGCTCACTCTAACTCTGTTTCAAAAACTTGAATATGCGCGCAACATAAAGTATAAACACATTTGTTTTTTTCTCCCATTTTCATGAGCTGAACTCAGAACTAAAATGTTTACCCTGTACACAAAAGATAGCCTTTTCCAAATATTGTTCACAAATCTGTCTTAATTTGTGTTAGTGCATAATCAGTATCTGGTGTGAACACTATTTGCATGCTCAATGGGTGACATGTCTGGTGCAGTGGCGATTGCTCTAAGACTGCAAGGGAGGCTCAGCTTCCGCTACAATGTAAACATATAAGTGGTGAAATTAATACTTTTTTGTTTTATTTTCATGTGTTCAACTTTTGTTAAGAATCAGCTACTTTAGCAACAGCTGACGCAAATCTACTGACATTGGATAAATGCTTGGATTTGTCCCACCCAATGAAAACTCAGCGTCTCTGGAAGTGTATGGACAGGATGCTGAAATTCCGTATGATGATTAGATGATCTCTCTGAGGCTGAATCCCGTTTTAGAGTTGATATGGAGGATTTTACAATAACTATAAGTGACGTTTTCTTTGCAACATTTAGCATCTTTATATCTTTTATCTGCAATTGGAGACTGTACTCGTGTTTATAGAGTAGCGAAAAACAAGCTTCCCCTACTCGAAAGACCAGCAGCTGCCACTGGCTTGGTGAGTATGCTGGCCATGCAAAAACTGGGATGTTTTCAGCTTCCAGTAATTGTGCACATATCCTTGAAACATGTGGCCGTGCTTTATCAGTCTGCAACATGGAATGTTGGTTGTGGATGAAGGACATAACTATGGGCCTCAGGTACGTGTTACATTATCTCTGTGCATTCAAAATGCTTTTATTATACTAGGGATGTATCGATCCACTATTTTTCACCTCTGATCTGATCCTGATGCCTAAATGTGTAAAACGGCCGATACAATGGTATTCCGATACCAGAGTTCTATTTGCTTTGAAATGTCTATTGTTATTGTTGATTTTGTATAATGCTGTAAAAAGTGCCTCTTTAGGCAAGTATGATATGCTTGAATGTATGTATCTCCCAAAAAGAAGCTTGAGGTAAGCATAAAGTAGGAAAATAAAGTCCGAAATAATAGTGAAAACAAAAAATGCAACAGTAAGGGTTTCAAATAGACTGTCAATATGTATAAAATCCAAGATTGATACACATAAACCTATCTTACATGTCTACTAATCTCCAAATGAAATACATCATATGTCGTCTAATTAGCGCAGATTAATATGCTGGTTCTTGTAGCAACAACAAACAGAATCAGGCAAAAACATATGCATCAGCTGCAGTCAGGTCAGAAGCCTAATGAGGACAACAAGCATGTACACTGGCTTCTGATAGTTCGTGCAGAAATTCTTCGGTTATGCAAACAGTTGCAGCAGCTGTCAGGTCAGTGGTCTCGTACAATCTTGGAGTTGATCATGCTGGATGTGAAGGTCCTGGACTGGTGGGGGTTCATGTGGTCTATGGTTGTGAGGCTGGTGGATATACTGCTAAATTCTCAGAAATTCCTATGAAGACGATTTATGGTAGAGAAATGAACATTCAATTCATGGACAACAGCACTGGTGGACATTCCTGCAGTTAGCAGGATTGTTTGTTCTCTAAATATCCGCAAACTGTGGCATTGTGCTGTGTGATATGACTGCACAGAAATGATCATGCTGTCTAAACAGCATCTTTTTATGTCACACATGTGAGGTTAAAAGATTATGTTTGCAACGGACAAGTGCTTAGACTACAGATTTGTGAACAAAATTTGAGAGAAGTAGGCCTTTTGTCTCCAAAACCAAGGAGTTATGTTTAAAAAAAAATGTGTGTACTTGATTCTACCTCTCCTCGACACAGGCAACATTGAGAAATTTATTTGCTACAAGATATCTGTGTATCCAATATACAATGGATGGAAGGGCAAGCCAGCCACAATTGAAGCTTTTCTTGAAGAAGGAGGTAAGGCTGCATGCTCATCAGTGATGTCCTACGAGGTGTTTTCATGGTGTGTGTGTGTGTGTGTGTGTGTGTGTGTGTGTGTGTGTGTGTGTGTGTGTGTGTGTGTGTGTGTGTGTGTGTGTGTGTGTGTGTGTGTGTGTGTGTGTGTGTGTGTGTGTGTGAGAGAGTGCGTGCGTGCAGGTGCGTGCGTGCAGGTGTGTGTGCAGGTGCGTGCGTGCAGGTGTGTGCATGCGTGTGTGTATATACATACATATATATAAATGTATAGTGTGTGTGTATATATATATATATATATATATATATATATATATATACAAACACACATATACAGTACATATATACTGTGTGTGTATGTATGTATTTATATATATATATACACTCACAGACATATATACATACATACAGTATATACTGTATACACACACATCCATCCATCCATCTTCTTCCACTTATCCGAGGTCGGGTCGCGGTGGCAGCAGCCTAAGCAGGGAAGCCCAGACTTCCCTCTCCCCAGCCACTTCGTCCAGCTCCTCCCGGAGGATCCCGAGGCGTTCCCAGGCCAGCCGGGAGAGATAGTCTTCCCAACGTGTCCTGGGTCTTCCCCGTGGCCTCCTACCGGTCGGACGTGCCCAAAACACCTCCCTAGGGAGGCGTTCGAGTGGCTTCCTGACCAGATGCCTGAACCACCTCATCTGGCTCCTCTCCATGTGGAGGAGCAGTGGCTTTACTTTGAGCTCCTCCTGGATGACAGAGCTTCTCACCCTATCTCTAAGGGAGAGCCCCGCCACCCGGCGGAGGAAGCTCATTTCGGCCGCTTGTACCCGTGATCCTGTCCTTTCGGTCATAACCCAAAGCTCATGACCATAGGTGAGGATTGGAACGTAGATCAAACGGGAAATTGAGTGCTTTACCTTCCGGCTCAGCTCCTTCTTCACCACAACAGATCGATACAGCGATGAAGACGCCGCACCGATCCGTCGGTCGATCTCACGATCCACTCTTCCCTCACTCGTGAACAAGACTCCGCGGTACTTGAACTCCTCTACTTGGGGCAAAATCTTCTCCCCTACCCGAAAATGGCACTCCACCCTTTTCCGGGCAAGAACCATGGACTCGGACTTGGAGGTGCTGATTCCCATTCCAGTCGCTTCACACTCTGCTGCGAACCGATCCAGTGAGAGCTGATGATCTTGGCCAGATGAAGCCATCAGGACCACATCATTTGCAAAAAGCAGAGACCTAATCCTGCAGCCACCAAACCAGATACCCTCAACGCTCTGACTGCGCCTACAAATTCTGTTCATAAAAGTTATGAACAGAATCGGTGACAAAGAGCAGCCTTGGTGGAGTCCAACCCTCACTGGAAACGGGTCCGACTTACTGCCGGCAATGCGGACTAAGCTCTGACACTGATCATACACACATACACACACATTAATAAATAAAAAAATATATATATACATATATATATATATACATATATATATATATATATATATATATATATATATATATATATACACACACACACATATACAGGTTATATTAGAGCTGTCAAAGTTAAAGGAGCTGTTTGCAACATTTACACAGATGCCTAGAGAGCGCTAACTTTCCAATGTATTTTACACAGTATATCCCACCTTCTTACTGCTTCTCGAACGTAATGACATGATTACGTGCGTACGTAACACTTGCACGTGCATTAGCTTTAGGTGTTGTTAGCTAATAATAGCAATTTGGATAGCTAGCATAGTCATTCTCCCGACAAGACAAGACCTTTTTCTTCCACGATCGCCATGAGCTGCCATCACTGGAGCAAATGCCTGCTGGAGCAGAATTAAAACAGAGCCACAAGTCACTCAATATTCAATTTTTAGTAATTTCAATAACCCACTTGGCCCCTTCTTAAAAAATGGTTTGGTCCACACCAATGTTCCTTTTAAGGTGTGCGCCTCCGCAATTGCGCACTGCTCCCAGGCTCCATGCACGGAAAATCTATACATTTCAGGGCGTTCAATCGTTCGCAACTGGACTGCTTGGTTCGCCAAAACCCCAAATATTTATATTCCAAAAACCACGAGAGTGTGTCTGGGCAAGGATGGTTTCGCCTTATCGTAGTGAAAAAACAACTGTTTTAATGCAAGCGAGCAATCCTAACTGTCAAAGAAAGACAGTCGTTGAACTGTAAATTCCCCTCGTTAGCATTTGTTCACAACTGAATGGAATGGTTATGCGGGGGATTCCGACTATTTTGGACTGGTAGTAGTCGATCCACAGCGATCTTTCTGCCACACAATACCTCAATGCTAACATGATGTGTTCAATGTTGTCTTGTAAAATGTGTTATTAGTGGAAAATTTGAATAGCCTAAATACAAAAATGTTAAAAGACAACTAATAATACCTTTGAGACACTCGTGATTTAGGGCTGTATAAATAAACTTTGATTTATTGATTGATTGATAATACAAGAACATTGGAAATGGCAATGAAGCATACTTGCCAACCCTCCCGTTTTTAGCGGGAGAATCCCGGTATTCAGTGCCTCTCCCGACAACCTCCCTTCTCCCGACAAACTCCCGGTATTCAGCCGGAGCTGGAGGCCACGCCCCCTCCAGCTCAATGTGGACCTGAGTGGGAACAGCCGTTCTCACGTCCGCTTTCCCAGCAGCTTGCCTGCCCAATGACGTCATAACATCTATGGCTTTTAGAGAGTAGAGTGCACAACAAGCAGAGAGAGTTCTTGGTTTCTTATGTGGGTTTATTGTTAGGCAGTTTCATTAACGTCTTCCCAGCACGGTAACAACACACAACAACAGCAGTCACGTTTAGTCTACTGTAAAGCAGTTCGTCTGCTGTAAACAGCAATGTTGTGACACTCTTAAACAGGACAATACTGCCACCTACCGGAAAGCCTGCAGAACACTGAAATTCAAGTATGTCTTTTATTTGTATGTATAATAAAATAAAAAATAAAATATATATAGCTAGAATTCACTGAAAGTCAAGTATTTCATACATATATATATATATATATATATATATATATATATATATATATATATATATAAATAAATAAATATATATATATATATATATATATATATATATATATATATATATATATATATATATATATATATATATATATATATATATATATATATATGTGTGTGTGTGAAATACTTGATTTGGTGAATTCTAGCTGTAAATATACTCTCCTCTTAACCACGCCCTTGGCCACGCCCCCTCCAGCTCAATGCGGACCTGAGACTGAGTGGGGACAGCCTATTCTCACGTCCGCTTTCCCACAATATAAATACGCTTGCAAGTTCCAAAACGAATGGAAGCAAGAATTTCAGTTCATCCAGGACAGTTCGAAGGGGAAGGTGTATGTTGCCTGTAAATATGTAGAACATACTTCTCCATTGAACACGGTGGCCGAAATGATTTCTCAGTCATGAACAGAGAAGTTAAACAGGACAATACTGCCATCTAATGGATAGATAATTCAAGTATTTCTTTTATGTAAATAAAATAAATATATATATATAGCTAGAATTCACTGAAAGTCAAGTATTTCATATATATATATATATATATATATATATATATATATATATATATATATATATATATATATATATGAAATACTCGAGTTGGTGAATTCTAGCGGTAAATAACCACGCCCCCAACCACCCCCCCACACCACCCACCACCTCCCGATATTGGAGGTCTCAAGGTTGGCAAGTATGCAATGAAGGGTTTAGAGAAGCCCACAACAATACTCTTTCAGGGGGCCCAGAATTCATAGCACCGGCCCTGCTTCCGTGTTTAGATTACAGTTTAGTGCATTGATAACATAAAATGTACATTTTACCTGTAACTAGTTTAGTAAAATGGGATGCATGCTCAGCAGAAAGGAAAGACGGTGGGCAGGATGTCAAGAGACACTTTTTTGTCTGTCATCAAAACTAGTCAAGACACCTCTTTTTTTAAAACAATCAAACACTTCCGGCTTAAAAATTAAGGTGCTGCACATCACATCCGATCCAACTACACTGACTAAAATAAAAAATGATTTACATTACGATCATGTTTTGAATGTCAAATATGTTTTGTAATGCAATCTGTGATATTTCCACCTAAATAAACGCTAGTACATCAGTTGAGGAACATTAAGAAATGTTCTGGTTGATAGTACTCAGTCCTCAATTAGATAATGTTTGGCAGGCTGAACATTAAGCTTTATTAATAAATAAAGAAGGATAAGAGATTTTCATGCATTGATGCTGTAAAAGTACTATTAGTGCACAACACGTAATGTACAGAATATCAGAAGCATTTATTCAGGGAGAAATATCACAGATTACATTAACCATACATCTTTGACAATCAAACCATAATGGTAACAATCCACATTTTGTGTTATTAACGCGCAAAACTGGAATTTAAACACAGAAGTGTATCTCCTCTCCTCTTAATGCAAGTGCTCCTACAGCAGGAATTTAAATTCTCTCGGGGTTACACCGCTGCACTTTAGGTAATTGTTTTTTATTGTCATAAAAGTGTGTTTGTGTGCATTTTGTGTTGAGCTGTTTAAAAATGCATAATGTTCATTAAACATGTCAATAAAGCAAACAAACTGTCCAGTCATAGTTTTAAAAACTTAAAAATGATCTGTCTATGGTACACTACTAGACTAATTAATGATGTAAATTGTATTTAGTCTACGTTTAATCTCGATTCATTTCGAGTTAACTATGAACAAAAATGTTTATTCTCATCAAAAGCGTGTTTATGACCATTTTATGTTCAGCTGTTTAAGAAAGCATAATGTTAAAAAACATTTTATTAAAGCAAACTAATTTTTTAGTAATGGTAATAAAATATTTCAAATTGTCTGTTGTAGGTACTCATTATTGATTAGAAATTATATCTAGCTGCGATTAATCCCAATTAATTTTTAGTTAACTTTGAACAAACCAACATCGCGATTAAATACTTAATCGATTGACACCCCTAATATAAATATATATATACATACAGTACATACATATATACATATACCAATAAAGCCATAATTGTCATATATTGTTCTTTCTGTTTCACAGCTCCTTTGGAAGGTCCTTCTGTTCGACTGAATGTTAAACCGGGGCGAAATGAGGCAGAATTGGTTTGGAATGGAATACCCTTACACAAACGACAAGGCTTCATCACAAATTACACAATTTTCTATTCAAGCGGCAATGAAATACGTGGTATGTATTTGTGATGGCTTATACTAAGGTTTTTCCACAGTTGTACATTAGGGACACATGTTTTTTGAATTTTACAAAATGCATAAACATCTCTTTTCCTCATTTGCAGAAATCACAGTGCCAGCTAACATCACCTCATATGTACTGACGTCACTAACAGGCAACACCAAGTATGACACTTGGATCAGGGCGTCCACCATTCGAGGATCAGCTAATGGAACAAACCACTCATTTACCACACTGAAATATGGTGAGTGTTGTTGTGAAGAACACAATATGTCCAAAAATAGAAGGGATAGCAGTGCTGCGCAAGCTACTTGCTTACGTTGTAAGCTATTGTACGTGAAATGTAGTTTCACTACACTTATGTTACCCACCAGAGAAGTAGAGCTAAACTAAGCTACACTAAAATGACAAAAGTAGCTTGACTACATTCAAAGCTTTTTCAATAAAACTGTCATACAAAAAGATCAAATCCGTTCAACTGATTTACCACTTTTGTTACTTCATTTTTTATTACAATATAAATCAGGTATAAACTAAGACTAAATTCTTTGGATAACGTGTGTCTTACTACCACTGCAATATGCACCTCGGCTCAGCAATATCATCGCCGCACGTGCACAGTCTTTACTTTCAGATAACTTTGGGTATAAAAGGTTTTAATAAAAAACATTTTAAAAACCTTGGGTTGGCCAGATTAGAAAGCTAACATGGCAAGTACACCATAGTTTATTCATTTATTGTCTCTCCCATGATTTTGATAATTGATTGTTTTATACATTTATATTAATGTATATTCATTAATATTAATTCGTTTTTTTATTTTATTATGAAGGGTGTCATAATGTTCTGTTTTTTAACAATGTAATTATGAATATTGCTTGAATTGCATTAATATCCTATTTGTTTCCTGCAGCCCCGGGGGAGATCGAGATGATTGTGGTTGGAGTGAGTCTCAGCTTTCTCTTCGTTGTTCTCATGACCATGTTGCTATGTATCTACAAAAGAGACATGTAAGTAGCAAAGCAGTGTCTGAGGTAGTAATACAGCAACAACAATTCAGTCTCTTTTTTGCCACTGTAGTAGGTAAATCATTTCACACGTAATATGGTTATTGTTGCTTGTAAGCTTGTTTTCAATATAGACTTGTCTTGTGCCTTGGTTCCTTTTTATGAACTTGGCTAATTATCATGATAGTCATTTGTCTCTTGTTACACAGGATCAAGAAGAACTTTTGGCCTTGGATCCCAAACCCTGGAGAGAGCACCATTGTAAACTGGTCTCCTGACTATCCTTTAAAAGTATGGACTTTTTTGGACGAATCTGCATGGTTAAAGTCTATCAAATACGCATCATGCATGTGGCCTACAATAGTGTACCGCAGTCACACAGTTCAGAGGATAGCCTTCCCCAAATAAAAGGGTACTGAAAAGTAAGGAGACACAATTTAAGCTACAAAAGCCCTCGGAGAGCGCAGACCTCTGCCAAGCCTTATCTTCCAGCAGTAAAAAATTATTGAATCCAGATGGTGACCCGGATCAGCCCTAAAATGCAATTAAGGACGCTTTTGATGATTTTAACACAGGTTCATGTCTCTAGTCATGTCCAGTAGTTTCCTGACCAATGTACGGTGTTGGAAAGTGTCACATGCAGCAGAAATATCCATGAAAGCTCCTCTAGTTATTTGTTTTCCTTCCAACCCATCCTCAATGTGTTGGGTGAGGTTTAATAGCTGCCCAGTACAAGAGCGGCCGGGGTGGAAACCAGCTATGTCCTTCATCAGTTTGGTGTCTATGAGTGGCATGAGGCGTTGGAGTATCACTCTTTCGTAGAGCCTGCAAGTGATGCAGGGGCGGGAGATGGGTGGGTAGCTGTTTGGGGATGATAGGTCTTTGGCCATTTCAACCACTTTGGCCTTTCTCCACACAGGAGATATATTTTTATGCCATACATGTGTTCAGCATCTCCTGGAGCCAGCTCTTTGCGTTAGGTCCCAGGTGCTGTGTCATTTCTGCCAGGATGTCAACAATCCCTGTATTATTATATATTATTATTACATTAGAGCTTAATTTGGTCACAAATAAACACTGGCAATAATGTCTTTATGGGCTATAATTTGTGGGACAATTTATCGCCCAGCAAAATTTATTTTAAGCCCAGGTGTAGTCCGCCTGGTTAAGCCCCTACATCCGGTCAGCCCGGGACTCGAACCCGGGTCCTTCGAATGAGAGTGCAGCATGCTAGCTACAGAGCTTCAAGTCTGAGTTGTCAACTTGGTATCCAGCACTTCGCTTAAGGTTGTCAGGGTGTAAGATTTACTAACGACACACTGGCTATCCTGCGTTACACAGGCTTATACAATTGATGGAAAAAACATTGTTATTCAGAATTTGTTTTGATTATATATATATTTTTGTATTTTTTTGATTGGAAGTACAGTGTAATGATTGACAGGCGGAACCTTTTAATTGGCTGTTGTCTACGGCCGGTGCACCAAGTCAGGACACCGGATGCTTGAAATGCTACATCCTGTGAACATGCTCATGCTGTGGCAAAACACGAAAAGTAAGATATGTCGGGAAAATGTAGAAATGCAAATTTCAGCTAAAGTGACTGGCTGGCTAACTCTTCAAAACATGGTTAAAGCCGGTCGATTATAAAACCATGAAGGCTTTCTGCAGCATGTGCAAAAATATCTCCCAACATTGCACAATGGGCATTAAATACGGTGAAATCACACATGTTATTGGCTAATGACAAGTCAGCGATTAAAGGCATGCAGCAGTTAACAGTGCCAAATTTCTTTGCCGTGACCAAAAAAAGCAATTTTTGCTGATACTAATACAGAAAAATTAATTCTCAGATTAAACAGTCTTGTGAACAAATTCTAATTCACTAGAGAGTAACAGTTTTTTTTTAACTATTCAAGATTATGATTGTCAAATGCTTACAACTTTGTCTACCCACAAACACTCGCAAGCTTTTGACTAAATATAATAACCTTGTGGAGTAGGACATAGGCAAAACATGTGTTTAGAGTGGAATTAAAAGACATAAATTAGATTTGCTAATACTTGCAAAAAACGTGTATAACTTTTTGAGGTATTTATTGCGAAATGAAAGAAACAGGGTGGAACCTCTTGTCAGTCTTCCACTGTTTTTGTCTGTCGATAGAGGCAATGCCGCTAGCATACAAACACGGAAGTTGAAGCTCGTAACTTAGTATAATGATCTAGATAAGCCCGAAATGTAATGACTTGTGCCTTATCCCATTCCAGACAGGTCCTGAAAGGTAGATAAAAATCTGTCCATAACTTTTTGAGGAGTGAACAATCTGGGATGTACTTTTTCTCTGCAGGGTCGCTAGCATACACACACAGAAGCCTAAACGCAAAGTAACCTGGTAAAAATAATTCGGATCAGGCCCAAAATGTAGCCAGTTGTTCCTTATGCCATTTCGGGCATTTCTTAAAAGTTAGAGGTAAAAAAACACACAAACACAGAGACTCAAACTGACTGGAAACAAAGCAAGTACGACATAAAAATTATCTTCACATTGAAATGGTTTGTACAACCTTTGCCAACTGATTTATTATTGATTGTGTCTTTATGTTGCTCCGCAGCCAGAGACACCAAAGGAGAACTGTCTGTCGGACATCAGTGTGCTTGATATGGACGTCAATGATGACAAGTCAGTGTTGGAGGAAGACAAAACTATCCTGGCTCTCAAGAAAGACAAGTATCTGTCTGAAGAGCACAGTAGCGGTATTGGAGGCTCCTCTTGCATGTCTTCACCTCGTCAGAGTGTGTCGGACAGCGATGAGGGTGGTGAGATTGCTGATACCACAGCCAGCACTGTTCAGTACTCTTCAGTGGTGGCCTCCAGTGGTTACAAGGGTCAGACCCCGTGCGTCCCACCTCAGCAGGTAATTTTTTCACGTTCCGAGTCCACACAGCCTCTTCTGGACTCAGAGGAGAACCCGGACATAGTGCAGGAGGGCAGCAGACAGTCGCAGTTGTTTCCTCAATCGCCTTGCTTCACACACACTGCGTGGAACCAAGACGGTGCCAGCTCATCTAAGTTCAACCAGCTTGAGATGGAGCCACAGGAGGCCCTGTTGTCTCTGGACTTGTGTCCCTTGGCAGAAGACTCTGTGCTAACAACACCTGCAGATCGCCAATCAGCACCATTGTCCAGCTACATGCCACAACTTTGTGGCTACAGGTCACAGTAAGAGCACTGACAGATAGGTGGTCTCGGGATGGGCAATATGACCTAAACTTTATTTTGCAATATGTATAGCAGTGTCCTGCGATAACAATGTATGTTACAATGTATTATTTGGTATACAAATGATTATAGAACCATTTCAAAACAGGTTACAAAGGCTTGTAATTGGGCAGCTGACATGCGATAACGTATTGTATAATTTCCATTTGTAAGATTTTCTCAAAACTTTTAGTAATATACTTACTTAGTAACTGCTAATAGATGGTTCTTTTCTGTTGTAACATGGTTCTATCTACATTACATTGTTTAAATATAATACGCACTTATTCATCTGTTGTTTGATACTTTACATTAGTTTTGAGTAATACTACAAATGTGGTATCGAGCCAATACCATGTAGTGAAAGGGGGGCAGTATTGTCCATTTGATAGTTCACATTTTGAAGATCTCTGAATGATTCTATTTTTGATCCCAATTATATTCAGACAAAATACACGATGATAGTGTAACAATATCAAAGTAATATTTTTGGTATTTCTTACTATTAACTCTGATTTAAATATGTGTTTTGCCCTTGAAGCCCTCTTGTGCCCAGGGACTTAATTTCTAGGTTTGTAAACAATAAGAAAAACATAAAATTATTTTTTTGATGATAAAAAATACCGTATATTGGTATTGTTACTGTCAATCCTAATTTACTGTTTGTATCGATCCACCCACCTTTGCTCACATTCAAGACCTTTATCTTGCGGTTAGTTAAGTGTGTGGTGTAGCATGTTTAGCTATTCCTCTTCCTCCAGGGAGGATACTTGTAAGAAATGTACTTTATTTGCCACCATAAAGGTGAGGATCTCTGACTTAAAAGTGGCTGTGCACTGTGTCAAGGCGTTAGTCGCTGGCAAAAATGCGGCAGCATGTTGAGAACGCGTTTGATCACTTTTTGCTATCAAATTCGCGGCACAAATCTAGAATGTGTCATCAACATGCATAATCATGATATAACGATAGTATCAAAAGCTCTATTGTCTATATCGCGCAACCCTAAAGTGGTCTACACATGTGAATATATATGTGGGCCTGTTGATTTCAAGTTTTCTAAGTTGTCACCATTACGCCTAATTTTTGCTCTTAACTATGCAGAACTACACTGCTCCAAAAAATAAAGGGAGTACTTAAATTACTTATCCAAGATCCCAATTTCGAATTTCAGTTAAAACTATCAATAAGACACAGACGCAGGGACACAATTTGGATTTCAGAAATGGGGGGGACACAACTGGCTTGAGGACAGGTGATGTGTGGTTTGAAGTGTTCAACACATTTTTTTTTCTTTTGTGTAAAACAATTTCAATGGTATTGGACTCCATCCTAAATTTATTTAGATGCATTGTTTAGATTACCGTAATTTCCGGACTATAAGCCGCACATGACTATAAGCCGCACCAGCTAAATTTAGGGGAAAATACAGATTGCTCCATATATAAGCCGCACCCGACTATAAGCCGCAGGGTTTTGATGTGTAATTACCGTAGTATATAGGGGTTCCTGCTACCACGGAGGGGATTGTCGGGACAGAGATGACTGTTTGGGAACGCAAAGCGTCCCATTTATTAACAATAAATCTTTCAATCATTCAATCAAACTTTCACATCTCTGACATGGCGAACAGCATTCGTGCAGAGTACAAATAATACAACGGTGCAAAGTAATACAAATTGCTCGCCTGTACGTTATCAAAATAAACAGCCTACCGGTATATGAAAAGTCAGTCTTTAATCATTGTGTCATCGTCTTCCTCCTGCGTACTAAAACCACCGAAATCCTCTTCGTCGGTGTCGGAGAAGAACAGGCCGTAAATAAGCCGCACCCTTGTATAAGCCGCAGGGACCAGAACGAGGGGAAAAAGTAGCGGCTTATAGTCCGGAAATTACGGTATTAGGAATACATGATTCAAATCTATGAATATATGTATATATCCATCCATCCATTTATTTTCTACCGCTTGTCCCTTTTTTGGGGGGGGGGGTGCCGGAGCCTATCTCAGCTGCATTCGGGCGGAAGGCGGGGTATATATATATATATTTAATTAGTGCAAAATAACACAATTAACACATTAATTTTGTGCTTATATCCACTCCCTTCAACATGTGATTAAGTTAATTAGATGACAAATGTTCACCTGAGTAATCTCCTTTTTAGAACCAAAATAGGGCATCAGTCAGCTAGCTTTTGTACAGTCTGTGGTGCGCTACAGTAGCTGAAGTCCTCAGTTTGTTCTAGGTCAGGGAAACAAGTGGGCCGGTCAATACCATTAATTATTTTATTTTTCAGAAACTGCTGACACTTAAATGTGCCATTTAGACATTACCCTCAACCA